>NC_135180.1:13608793-13914543 GCF_041146795.1 Maylandia zebra
GGTCTTTTCTAGACAAACTCATGATACATAGGGCTTTAGAGTATGAAAATAATGGGAATATAATATTTTGGCCTTTGCAGTCATAATAGTGAATCTCGTTGCTAGAAGGGCTCTTTACCACAATCATCAAAACACACAGCAGACTTTTTTTTATTTTATTTTACACATGAACTCTGAGATAATGTTGTCAGAAGTTACGCTTTCTCACATGGAGAACTAAACAGGAAGGCATGTTGTTGTGCACGACCTTCTAAGATGATTTTACCTTTTTTTCTCCTCCCAGAATGTTTTCAGAATGCTTTGTTGTACTTAGCTGGTACATAGCATGAGATTTAACATTGTTTTCATGTCCTAAGCTCTGCAACAGCATTTAGGGGCTATGAAGATTCACAAGGTTAGGGAAAGAAAACAACTCATCATGTGTAACAGGATCACAAGGCAACTGAGAAAAAAACAAAACGAAAAAAAACCCCACTTCATGATATCTGACACCCGGCATCTCTGCATCTTGGCAACTAGTAGTTACCATGGTGATGGAGTTGGCAACGGCTATAACATCAGCTGATGACATCAGCTGATTATGGTGTTGTTGATCAAGATGAGGAGCAATAAAGATGAGATTCATGTCTCCCTAATATTTTGAATAATTATTGTAATCTTTGTACTTTCTTTATCCGTGCCTTTGACCTTAGCTGTTTTGCAGGGTGTTCTTCGTCAAAGTGTACCCCTTATGGTTAGCAGTTTTTCAGTATCATGTTCAAGGACACTTCAGCAGGAGAGACGCTTAGTGACACAGCAAGGCACAACAGTGATATATCAGAAAACTGTGCCCTGTAGTTAAAAGACAATATATCCACTCTGGTGCTAGCTTGTTACAGGGATAAGCTTTAGCTTTCACTTAATTTTCCTCTTTGACAGGAAATTATGGCAGAAGTGAATATGAGGAAGAGACTGTAATAAAGCCATACAGTTATTTGGCATGGGCTATTGGGGTGTTCTGCTCTAACTCTTCTTGGCTCAAGAGGTGTGTTTCTGGTTGAAATCTGGGCATGATCATATTTAATTCAGTTGGCCTGTTTTCAAGTTGATTTTGGTCTTAAAACATTACAAAGACAAGAGTGCTGTAGAACAAGAGAAACTGGATACAGTACACTGAAAATGAATTTGAGGAAACAACATGAAAATAATTTGAGAACATCTACAGAATAATATTAAAAATAGTTGTGGTAAATTCATAGCGATTGTTCAGGAATTGTTTGAGAAACACAACAAAGAGCAGAGCCTCAACCCGACCTCCAAAATCCCCATAGCTCAATCCACAGGTGTTTCTGTGTGTTGACTGTTCAGAAATGTTTTGCAATCAAGAGAATGACAGGTGAACTTTACAAGCTTACAACTAGAAGAAGAAGAAGAAGAAGAAGAAGAAGAAGAAGAAGAAGAAGAAGAAGAAGAAATTTAATTTATTGCTAATTTTCAAAACACTCAAGGTCAGCTTACAGCACTAATGAATAACAAGAACAGTATTAAGAGAGATTTAAAATGTAATGCAAAAAATACATAAAACAAAACGCCACCAACAACGAGAGATGGTTGTAGTTAATAGACTGCTGTAAAGAGCTGTGATTTAAAGTGGTAGTGGTTCCAGTGACACGGCAGTGCAGATAAAGGCTTTGGCACCCATGGTGTTCAGTTGCAGCAGAGGCTGAGTGTACAGTACAGGAAGGGGTGTGAAGATGAAGGAGGTCTGTGAGATATGGGGGTGCCAAGTCACTGACAGCTCAAGAGTGTGGAGCAGAATCTTGGACTGGGTATGTTGGGGAAGAATGAGCTGCTGAAGGTGAATGAGAATATGTGTAATATGATTGGTGGATGTGGTGCAGGTGACACATCTTGCTGCAGATTTCTGTACCATTTGGAGGTGATTAAGCAGATTTTAAAGGAGACAAGAGAGTATAGCATCACAATAATCCAAAACAAAGGTGACCAAAATAACATAAATGGCGTGTGTGTCTCTTATATTTTTCATGTATGTGTTTTTATTTAATATTAACTTACTATCAAATTACTTGGCAAATTAGAGAAATTAAAGTGACAAAATTTTGTAAACTGCAAAGAGAAAGATGTCAGGCAAACACCAAAAACACACACACACACACAAACACACACACACACACACACACACACACACACACACACACACACACACACACACACACACACACACACACACACACACACAAAAAAAAAATTCTGACCTTGGAGTGCCTTTTTTAAGGGAAGAGTGTTCCTTTCTGGAATATTAGCGACTCAATGGCACAGAAGAACTAATGAATAATCTTGAAGTATAGAATATTTTTTTCTATGTCCCTAAAATGGAGTGTTGGCTTTTCAATGTCCTTATGTAATTCCATTAGTTCTCTGATATACTGTAGACTATAGAGTGAATATGAGCAGGAGTGTGTGCGTGGATAGATGACTTTGACAGAATGTTATGAGCTGATATTCATATCCGAGGACAAAGGGGGCCTAAGCACTGCTTTAACAAAAAGTGTCCAATGAGCCATACAAGACAGAAAAATCGGAAAAGTTAGTGTATCTCAATCACACCCTCATAGTTTACTATGTACCATTTTAGGTATTTGGCTGCCTCTTGGTTTTCAGAAGGGTTGGGTTTTTACTGTGTGAACGTGAATGCTTTATGTTTCTATGTATTCACTCGATTTCTATTTTTAACATGCAGATATGATGAAGCTGACTGTTGTATTTAAATAGGCTTGTGAATGCGTTAACCCTGTGATCTCGGCTCTGTGACATGCTTCTCACCCATCCCAGAAGTTTGTGGCCTGGGTTAAAGTGCAAAATTACAAGCGAGACTGCTGCCATGACACATGTGCCACAACTACAGAATTAAATTCAGCATGCTTTGTTTTACTGATGCTGCCTCGATATATTTCTCATTATTTTGATACCTTTTTTCCCCTGTGATTGGTGTCTATGAAAATCATGAGAACTGTAGTAAATAAAGCATAGATGGATAAAATCATTAGTCCTACCATACACTTACACAGTTTTCTGTCACCTATCATAGAAAAGATGCCTAGACGTTCTTCTCCCCAGCCAGTCCCTGCAGCTCTGAGCCCGAGAACCTAGCCTAGCCATCACTGCCCACAGCGTCTGGCCATAGGTGACTGTAGGAACACAGATCGACTACTATATTGAGAACTCTGAGTTTTTTCTTCATCACACCAAGCTTTCCCAAACAGCATCAGTTCATCTTTTAAAAACCCACTCCACTCTTCCCCTACTTGTGAGTAAAGATTTGATCCTGAGACCACTGAACAGGGCACCGTCTGACACTTGACCTGCAGGGTCTGTCCAAAAAATAAGCAGAATAGGTGAAAAAGTGCAGCACTGTTGCTCACAGGAAACAATTCTGAGTTACTGGTTTCATCGGGGTGAAACATCCAGGTTTGACTGTTATTTCTCAGGAAAACTTTGAGGTTCCCCAATAAGACCACAGGGTCTGTGACTAGGATGCTTTCTAGCAGCCAAGAAAGTTTTAAAGGTATTCCAAGAAGGTTGCAAATGTAGTGGTGACTGGTTCTCCGGTGAGATTTATTTCAGTGTTGCTTATCCTCTGTCTTGTTCTAGGGTAGAGGTTTACTGTATACCAGTGGTATACTATTGAGCTGACTGTTGAAAGTAACCAGCACTAGACCACAGTAAGAATCTTCTGTGAGGCGAGTCTGTAGAGGCTAGAGGCTATCAAGGTCATGTTAGAAACAAGAAGGCTGTCTGCTGAACGCTGATAGGCTTGACCTTTTATTTTATACTGTATGAGACTTTGATGAGAGGGGAGAGATATGTGCGCGTGTGTGTCTATGTTTGTGTAGACATTCAAAAATACATGAATCTTTTCAGGTGGTGGTACAAAGAAATTGTTATTATTTTTGTGGTTTGATTGGCAGCCAAAGAAGCAGGGTGCAATTTGGCATCTGATTCAACAGCAGATTGTATGTGTGTGTTTCTTTGTGTGTGTATGTGTGTGTGTGTGCCCAGTATATTTCGAACTTATTAATGATTAAGTCTGAAGAAAGATCTTTTTGAATCAAACGTTTAGCTGACTCAACACTCGCATCTGACATTCACGTCTTTGGAGGTTTCATTGCATGAAAAAAGCTTTTTCAGTTTTGAAAGAACTAGTGAAAAGTGGTAGCTACTCTTTGTATTCATGCATTATTGTGTGCATATCCCCATGTGAGCAAATTCCATTTCTGTGCATTGTTCCTTTGAATTGAAGAAAATTACATTTAGTCCTACAGAGATCAAGAAGAAGCTCTGTGTTACTGTTGCAAAGACCCACCGCTCCAGAATAACGTCTATCACAGAAGATCCTGGCATTTTCATTGGGGTGAAATTTTATCACTGTAAAACATAATTTTGCACTTTTTGAATGTGTTTTGCAAACAGGTGTATAAATAAAGTTTTTCTTCTTCTGCTATGATGATGATGATTATTGTTATCATTAATTTAAATGTCCACATATTTAGCAAGCATTATCTAAAGCATTATGCTTGAACATGCTTGAAGAAAATTGTGAGAAGACTGGATTGCAACTTTATTTGTAGACAGAATCAAACTAAATTATAATTACTAATTTTCCAAATTGATAACTCGTGTCATGGCCCATCAATAAAAGAGGAAAGCTAAAATACAGATTATGAAATAGTGATTATGTTCACAGATAAAAACAGGGTTTTGATTGCTGCAAGAACACGGGGCTAATAGATTTGAATATCCTCGCAAACATTAAAAAAAAAATAAACTGATTTTTTTTGGATATGTTAATGGAAATGTTTTATTTATTGTTCTTCCTCCAATTTTATGAGTGAATATTTGACCTGATATCACTAACATATCATCTTGGTTAGCATGTTCAGTTACCTTTAAATGGTGGAAGGAAATAAAATAATTAGCAACTAGAATGTTTTGATAGTCATAGCTTCAGAGTTGAACTATTCTACTCCTGTCAACCTGGATTTGTTTGTATTGCTGCAATATATCTGCGTGCACAATATGTTACATTTATCAATTTGAGACAGGATTAATTCACTTTCACTCAATTTAAACATCAAACATACACAAGCTTCTAGATACAGATAAACATAGTACATGTACACACAATCTCCACCGTACAATCGCTTGCTTACATCCTACATGTACAAGTACAGCTTATAAGCATGACCAAACCACATGCTTATAAATATGCATACTGCAGTTATTCATATAAATATAGTGTGCCGTGTCTTAGCTCCAACTGTCGGAATAGTGGTGTACTGAAGTGCATTCACAGATGGAGTGGCAAATTGGTCACACTCTACATAATGTGTCACAAACTGGTAAACTTTTTTCTTGGTTGCCATGGAAACAGCTTTGAATGACGGCAGCAGTAGTAATGGGGAGTTTCCAAAACAAAACTGCTGCCTGTGTATTTCCCTTTTTTTCTATTAAGTATATCTGTTCATACATCATTTACCATTCCTCAAAAGTTTCATTCGGATTTCCCTGAAATGCTTCAGACAAAAATAAAGTATAAGGACTTTTAAATTTGCAAGTCATACTCACCATTGTGCATGCATCATTTATTCTTTCGGGTTCTCTGAGATTAAACAGATACTATAACTTCCCCTAGACATGTATTAAACGTATTCTCTATACTTTTTAAAAATAACTATAATTTTATTCATTGCCATTGGAGGTTGAGTCAGAACTTAGAAAGCTGACAAATATATGAATACGTATTTATGTCTGCTTACAACTGTAGTTTAATTTGGTGCCAACATGTAAGAGTTTGTGGAATGTTCTTTGTCTGTGTCTCTGTATATAAGATGAAGGGCAGTGGCCACAATTCAGAGATGGTCCTGGTGTTTTACTGGGATGCTCTCTCCACATTGCAATGTGTTTATTAAACCCATTTCAAATCAAGCTTGCTGGGTGTGTTGCAGGTTATTGTTAAATTTTCCACGACAGTAGACAAAGTAAAGTACTGGAAGAATCAAAATTCTAATTAATGTAGTCCACAAAGCAATGATGATCACTAAGTCTTTGTCTCATGAGTGTCTCTAATTCCAGGATGATGAATTATTTTGTATTTCATAATGAGCTGATTCTTTTCAGTTACAGTAAAGAAAGTACAGCTAATTGGCTCTGGCTCTGCTTTGTCTTAGTGTTCTGTAACCCTTATTTGCTGAATAGATTCATTGATTTTCTTTTTCTTTTCGCATTTACATTTTACTGCTCTATTTTGTTTCGTTTATTATAACAAGTGAATCATTGTTGTTCTGCAGGACACTCATCCTTTAACATTTTCTTCACTTAGCCCCATTTATTTTCCTTAGTCAACCATTCTGTCTTTTCCAAGCCTCTCACTCACTTTCTCTTAGTTCTGGTTTCTTTCTTCCCCTCTTCACTGTCATCCTCACTTCCCCACGTCTCCCCCACTCCTCTCCTTTCTTCCTTTTCTCTCCTCCTTCTGTCTCTAGCTCATTCTGGGCAATCTTCCAGGCAGATTGTATGTGATGCTATCTGTGGCTCTAATTGACCCTGACAGGACATTCATCATTAGCCACAACCTTTAATGCTGCATCGCTGTTAGGGATTCAATTTCTTCACTAAAACTGACTTGGGCCATAATATATGACCATTAGAGAGAAAAATATATCCAAATCTTCTTGGAAGTCCCCTTATATACAAACAACTTCCTGAAAGTACAGCACTGGGAGATACACCCCTATAGGTTTTTACAGTAGTGTTAAAATTTTCACCTCAATTAAAAACCACCAATGTCAGATTTAGATTTAACATTGTCTCCCTAGAGAAAATAATTCATTTTCAAACATAAGTAGACAGACAGCTTCAGCTGACTGCAGTTGATGATAAATAAATAACTGGCCTAGCCAGTTTGACTCCATTATGCTGATTTTTTAATCTAGCAGTTCATCAGTAGGAATTAAATCCATCAAATCTAGGTCCAAAGAAGCTTCATCTAAGTTCTCTTTGCCGTGGATCACTGGATGTACTCACTTGTCAGGGCTGTTTGTCTCCTCCATTCATCCTTTGTAGTGTTTACTCACTTTAGGATGCTTGTGCCTCCACACCTAATTAATTTGCGCAGCTGCCAATTTCACAATTGTGTTTGTTTCACGCTGGAAGAGACACACACAAACACACAAAATTAAGAATAAAAAAAAGTCTAAGGTTATATGCTTTTAACAGACTGATACATTTGGATGGCTCAAATTCGGAAAAACTACACCCAAACGACAGGCTCCCTGACATACGTTCACCTAATCTCTTTGCACCTCATTCACGTGCAGGTAGTCAAGCGATTATGCTGTAAGTACTACACAGAGTCACTTTAGAGCTCCCACAAAGTGAATATTTGAGTATACCTCTTTAGTGTCTATGGAGTGTTTGACTAATTATTTAAACCAGGAGTGTCTGGGGTCACTCCCTGCTATCTTTGGCTCTCCTCTGCAATATTAACTCTTAATAAGAAGTAATTCTTCCATTGTACCTTTCATCACTCCCCCACTGTGCAGACAGATGAGGTGTTTGACATTTCTCAGCTTTTGCTAGAATAAATTGAGGATAATCTTATTTTTGCCTTTTTAGAATATCTGCAGGGGTACTGCTGCCAATTAATTTAGATCATCAGCTTTCCTCTGCCTCCAAGTTGCTGTCTTTTGTGTCTCATTACTTATCGCTTGGTACTTTTCAATTCTAAATGTGTTTGTCTCCTCACTGGAAATTGTTGTGCATCTCCCTGTCAGCTCTAGCCCTGTGGTTTACATTTATCCTTGGTTTATCCCTTTCTCTCTGCCCCTCTCATCATTCTAACCGCTGTGTCTCATTTGTAGGGGGAAAGGATGGGAGAGACAATAAAAGCAGAAGGATGGCAAGGAAAGAAAAACGGACCAAGGTGAGCCAGATAAGACTAGGACAATAATGCAATGATGAGGATGCGGTGATTAGACAGTTCATGTTCCACTTTCTCTCTGCGATACTCACGCTCTTTTGCAAGCACATGCGCATGTACGTGCACACATATGCACCCTCTCAAATCAGATTCGGTTCATAATTTTGCATAATGATACTCTGCAGTCTGTGCTCAGATCGGTTGACAGTTAATGAAATTAACCTTGAGACGCTCAGAGATGCTGCATAACAGTGTCTCTCAAACACACTTGCACACTCACATGTGCAAAAGCTAAACTAAAGAGTTGATTGAACCTGGAAATTTGGGAATCTGTCTCATAATTAAGAGAACCTCTTTTAAAATTCCACTGGCATTTCTGAAAACACAGTTTTGGAACAATGCCAGTTTTTTATTACCTTTCTGTGTAGTTCCTCATACAGGCGGCTCATGTTAATTTCTTTTTTAGCAGCTTTTTGTAAACATTTCTCTACATTTGTAGGTCAACATCATGGTGTGAACACAGAAACTGGGGATCAACTATCACATTAAAGCAGTATTGCTGTTTGTTTAAAAGGAAATAATATAAAAGGTAAACTGAATAGAATATAAAACACAGGCAATCAAAGATGTGCTTTTAGAAGAATAATCCAAATAGATCTATGAAAATATTACTTTCAGTAAAACGAGTCACAACTTTTTAGAACTACAATTATAAAGTTTCCAAAGAAAAATTATTCACTTTGAAATGTGGTTCGACTGGCAGTCCTTCAGATGTGTACCCCATGTTATTTTCTCTCTGTAGTGGATTTTTATACTGGACAGCCTCATAAGGTCATTAAAACTGACTTAAACCTAAATTGACAAAATGACACAAATAGACAATATGGAAGCACAAAAAAGGGTCTTGTTAGAAAAGAAGCAGTTCTTATGGAACTCCTGCACATCTCTGTAAGAGATAGGATAGAAGGTAGACAGTTCATAGCAGAGTGAAGAATCTCATTTTCATGTAATCTCCACAAAGTTTAAGAAGGAGGCTTATTGCTCTTTCCTTTTCAATGGCAAACAAAAAAAAAAAACACAACAGAAGAAGAAAGTGTGTAAATTGAAGGAAGGAAGAAAGGAGCTCAGAATCTAATCAAACCAAGGACACGTTGCTGATTGCCTCTTCAAAAACAACAGGGAGAAAATTGGTTTGGTTTGTTTCCGTCATGAAGGCAAGAGACAATTGATACTAAAAATGGTTAAAATGTTGCAGGGGAGAAATGAAAGAAGCTCAAAGTGAAATAACTAAATTACTTGTTCGCAGAATGCAATGGGGGAATGGGTAATCTGTGGCGTCAATCCCATTCTCTTCTCTTGCCTCTTTCTTCAGTCCGTTCCTCCCTTTAACAATTACAGAGCTTTTCTAAATCCATCCTTTTCCCCTTCTCTGCGCCTTCAACTCTTTCTTCACTCTCTTATTCATGCAAAGACACCAAAAGCCCAGAAAAGGAAAAGCCACCATATAATGGGTCTGGTTCTAAGATATGCGTACCGCTAATCTAGAAATAGGCTATGCTCTATTTAAACCACTGGGCACCACACACACATAAAATGTTAGTGAATCTGAGTGGGTTAAAAATAATAAAAATTAGTCACTATCTATCTACACTGCTTTTCTATACATTCTAAATCTGGAGAACTTATAAATACTGTGCTCTTGACAAAATGTTTTTAAAGTTACCAACACTTGGCCAATGTCTGACTCAGTGTACTGGAGGTCTGAGTGTCAACAGTGATGCTATGAAGTGGAGATTGATGGTCTCTTGAGTACGCTATGCTCGGCCAATTGCAACAATCCAACAAACAACAACATCAGCTACATTAGCTATGACAACAACCATCTACACCAGCACGAGGACATTGTCGGTAACACAAAGTGTGGCACCAGCTAATTAAAACATAAGTAACTCAGAACCTAATGAGTTGTAATTGTAGATAATTGCAGAGTTGTTGATGTATGATGTCTAATTGGCTCGCATTGCTGAGGTAATGAGAAAAGTTTGATTACTTTATGCTAAACGTGTTAGCAAGGTAGCAGGTGTTGTTCAAGGAGGTGTCACAAGCAATCCCATAACTCACATCTCAATCTCATCACTCAACCTCTGCAGAGAAGGAAAGGGAATGGTCTCTACCTGAGTGTGTTAACCAAGACTCTAATTATACTTGTGAGCTAATGGAACTTGCTTTGTTCCTTTTTTATCTCATTTAAAAGCAAAAAAAAAAAAAAAAAACATTACAAGTTGAGTGCGATTGATTTCATTCCTTTTTTAAAATTTTGCATTCCTTACATATGACAATGATTTTCAGAAAGACGTATCAGGTGATTTTTATAAAAAAAAGATAGCTTTGCACCCAAACAGGATCAAGCTCAGGTCTTTGCAGTTTCATTCCACACTGAGTTATAGCGTGGGATTTAATTATAAAGGTACTTTCTTCGTTTCCCTTTTTCATCATGTTTCATCCTCACCGTTGTCTATGAAAAAGGCAAAAGTAATTATCTTCAAACCCTACACATATGCTTGATATGATCTTTGGGATGAGTGATAATACAGATCTGCCAGTGTATAGGCAGATCTAACTTTTTGTTACTTAAAAGACCCACTGTCCCCGAGACATCAGATCTAATGCTCACTTTATCTGTTCATTTAGTTTGTGCCTATCGTAAGCACTTACAATATATCTAAGCCTCAACATGTATGCGCCTCCTAATGTCGTGGATCATATCGACAAAAATCAAATAATATTCTGACGGTAAAAACATGTACAGCTACAAAATAAAATAGATAAATACACTAAAATTTTCAAAAGCTATCAACTGACTCTTTAGAAAATGTTCTTTGTGGCTTATGAACATGCTTTTGAGATTGTCTACTCTCCTGAAGGGAATCATGTTGATGTAGGCAGTCATGCAGATGATTGAAATTAAAGTCAGATTATGTCCTTGGGATACAAAACCTGTTAAGGTTCCCTGACCTGTAACTTCTTAAAAGCAAGTGCAAGTGTATGCATACAAATGGTGACAGCATAGATAGGCACGCAATAAAAAATGAATTTGTTAAAGAAATTAAAAACAGAAGCAGAAAAAGTCTTGAGTGAAAAACTTCAAAATAAATTTGACTGTTATCAGTGTTCATTTCAAATCAAATCAAATCAAATCACTTTTATTGTCACATCACATGTGCAGGTACATTAGTACAGCACATGTGAGTGAAATTCTTGTGTGCGAGCTTCACAAGCAACAGAGTTGTGCAAAATACAATAATGTAAACAAGCAAAATACAAGAATGGCTACATCTGAAAATAATAAATATATGTACAATATATAATAGTATATGCATTTCTGGATGTGTATACTAAATATTTTTCTACACGTGTGTGTGTGTGTGTGTGTGTGTGTGTGTGTGTGTGTGTGTGTGTGTGTGTGTGTACACATATTTTACAAATTAAATAGAGTAAACAATAAATAAAATATATAAAATAAAATATACATATATTTGATTGAAATAAAGCACCCAGTAGCATACAGTGGGGCAAAAAAGTATTTAGTCAGCCACCGATTGTGCAAGTTCCCCCACTTAAAATGATGACAGAGGTCAGTAATTTGCACCAGAGGTACACTTCAACTGTGAGAGACAGAATGTGAAAAAAAAATCCATGAATTCACATGGTAGGATTTGTAAAGAATTTATTCGTAAATCAGGGTGGAAAATAAGTATTTGGTCACCTCAAACAAGGAAAATCTCTGGCTCTCACAGACCTGTAACGTCTTCTGTAAGAAGCTTTTCTGTCCCCCACTCGTTACCTGTATGAATGGCACCTGTTTGAACTCATCATCTGTATAAAAGACACCTGTCCACAGCCTCAAACAGTCAGACTCCAAACTCCGCCATGGCCAAGACCAAAGAGCTTTTGAAGGACACCAGGAAAAGTATTGTAGACCTGCACCAGACTGGGAAGAGTGAATCTACAATAGGCAAGCAGCTTGGTGTGAAAAAATCAACTGTGGGAGCAATCATCAGAAAATGGAAGACATACAAGACCACTGATAATCTCCCTCGATCTGGGGCTCCACGCAAGATCTCATCCCGTGGGGTCAAAAAGATCATGAGAACGGTGAGCAAAGATCCCAGAACCACACGGGGGGACCTGGTGAATGACCTGCAGAGAGCTGGGACCAAAGTAACAAAGGTCACCATCAGTAACACACTACAACGGCAGGGAATCAAATCCCGCAGTGCCAGACGTGTTCCGCTGCTGAAGCCAGTGCATGTCCAGGCCCGTCTGAAGTTTGCCAGAGAGCACATGGATGATACAGCAGAGGATTGGGAGAATGTCATGTGGTCAGATGAAACCAAAGTAGAACTTTTTGGTATAAACTCAACTCGTCGTGTTTGGAGGAAGAAGAATACTGAGTTGCATCCCAAGAACACCATACCTACTGTGAAGCATGGGGGTGGAAACATCATGCTATGGGGCTGTTTTTCTGCCAAGGGGACAGGACGACTGATCCGTGTTAAGGACAGAATGAATGGGGCCATGTATCGTGAGATTTTGAGCCAAAACCTCCTTCCATCAGTGAGAACTTTGAAGATGAAACGAGGCTGGGTCTTCCAACATGACAATGATCCAAAACACACCGCCCGGGCAACAAAGGAGTGGCTCCGTAAGAAGCATTTGAAAGTCCTGGAGTGGCCTAGCCAGTCTCCAGACCTCAACCCCATAGAAAATCTGTGGCGGGAGTTGAAAGTCCGTGTTGCTCGGCGACAGCCCCAAAACATCACTGCTCTCGAGAAGATCTGCATGGAGGAATGGGCCAAAATACCAGCTACTGTGTGTGCAAACCTGGTAAAGACCTATAGTAAACGTTTGACCTCTGTTATTGCCAACAAAGGTTATGATACAAAGTATTGAGTTGTATTTTTGTCATTGACCAAATACTTATTTTCCACCCTGATTTACGAATAAATTCTTTACAAATCCTACCATGTAGATTCATGGATTTTTTTTTTCACATTCTGTCTCTCACAGTTGAAGTGTACCTCTGGTGCAAATTACTGACCTCTGTCATCATTTTAGGTGGGGGAACTTGCACAATCGGTGGCTGACTAAATACTTTTTTGCCCCACTGTATACATTATAAAAAAGTTAGATGTGTTTCTTTCCTTCTTATAACAGTGTGTTAGTATCACATTCATAATAGCAACCACAGCTCTTGTGGTAGGATGACACCTGGCATAACAGTATTACATTTTTGGTATTTCAACCCCGTTGTCCTGCACTTTTGGCATACTTTGCTCGATATTTATGGTTCAGACCACACAAATCATTTAACTATAGCTATATACTGTACTATAGCTAAATACAAGTTCAGCACCTGTAAACTGGATGAGACAGTGTTGAAAAAAATCTACCAAAGGATATCTAGGTAGACTGACATGTTGGTATTTACCAAAGTGTGCAAACCCTTTTTTGTGCTTCTCTCTAGGACCACATCTTGCCATGATGACAGAGCTGATGAGGACACAGGTACACCCAAATCAAAACAATACAAATAATATACATATAATTATATATAATACAATGTCTGCGACAGACTGGCGACCTGTCCAAGGTGTACCCCGCCTCTCGCCCTATGACAGCTGGGATTGGCTCCAGCACCCCCCGCGACCCTGAAAAGGATAAGCGGTAGCGAATGGATGGATGGATGGACATTTAATACAATACTAATAAATGTAATCTTTAGACAACTAAATCAATGTTTCAAAAGCAGAAATATATGAGGTATATGATTTGTTATATGATTTCTTGATTTTATTAAAAGAATACTTGAATGATGGTAACTATTTCTAAGATTAAATTTGTAATTTTACACTACCTAGTGTAGTATATTAAAAAACACAAGTGTAATTACTTAAATCAGTTTTATCGCATTTTCTTTATTATGCTGCAAAATTTCCAACTCCCTTTTTTGCCTCTTCTTTTTGAAAAACACACACAAAAAAACCCCCAAATAAATAAAAACATAATAGATTTACATATGTTGCTTTGTAAAGTTAGCAAATCCCAGTGTTATGATTCTTAATTTAGGCATGCTTTTATGAATACTTTTAATTTTGGAAATAATAAATTTAAATGTACAAAGGTTAAAATGTGGCTAAAAGATTGAAGTTACTGCAGCTGGCCCTGTGGTCACAAACTCACAACTAACCACTTTAGTTCAAACTTGTTTATTGACTGGGGCCATTTTTTGTCACGTTTGCATGTTCTACTACTTCCCAGTGACATACCTGTTAGCGTAACTGGTGGTGGTTTAAATTGGCTGTAGGTGTGTATGTAGGAGATTACTGCTGTCTCGTTCTCTGTGTTAGCTTTCTGTAATGGGCTACAATGGGTGCAGTTAGCACCATTGCCAGGCCTGGGTCTGAATCCACCAGCCAGCTGGACCTTTTTGAACTTGTTCTTCTTGTGCCTGTATGGGTTCTCTCTGCTTCATCCACTTTGTTTGCACAGAAGTTGCCAGAAAAGTTACATCTACCAGTTTATTGCAATATAATTAACTTCATAGCTAGTGGACAGTATATTAACTAAGTACAATATTATACCGCCACATTCCCTGTCACAACCACTGGGCTTAACAGCCTTTCTATTGGAAATCCTACACTGTCAATACATTAAATTATTGGCTTAATTAATAAGCTTCTTGTCAAATGTTAGCACTGACAACTTTCGTCTTTTCTTCTAGCGTTGAAGTTTAGTGTAAGTTTAGCACTTTTCTCCGATTCTTATCATTACATTTCTTTTCAGTCCAGTTTAGTTTCAGTTTTCTTTCCCATTCACTAGAATACCATCCTTCCCATCCCGCCCCCCTACCAGCATTTCATAGATGTTTTTGTAGATCGCACTGTGGGTGGAGACTATTTAAATGATTCAAACATACATGGTTTTCTACGATTTGTAGCAGGGAATTTAGTGCAAATTGTGTTCAAGTTAATGTAAAATAAATCATGTGTTACTTTTGATTTTAATAAAACGACAGGTGGAGAAGTTTTCAGAACAAACGTGCAATTAATGTGGGCGGCTTGCTCAAAGCTATGAGCATGTTGCCTAGGGTTTGCCTTTGTCTAGCAGCTCTTCAGTGAGTTCTTACCCCAAATATTTAAAGCTAAGCTTCACATTTCTCTTCCTTATTCTTAACAGAACTGAAATAAAATGAAATAAAACTCTTTTCTCGACAGTGCACACACAGAGTGTGTCATGAAAAACTAACAATAGCTTCATTAACAAACTTAGATGTCAAGAACTGACAGTAAGTAATATTTTATGTTCTGCTACGCATCATACAGTTGAGTGTGACACAGATTTCATGTTTATGTGGTGGAATAGTTTGTAATAAAGCATCTGTCGTTTGGATAAATCCTGTGCTCCACCTGAGCTGTCAGTTTTATTCAGAGAACTGTCTCAACCCACAGAATCACAGTCCCCAGAATTTTTTAACAAAAGAATTAAACCAAAATCAAGCTCCAGGAAAAGGTCAACATGTAGCCACACATCTGAATGCATATTGATTTGCTCTCCTGATATTTAGACTGGCAGCACGGTGGCACGGTGGTTAGCACTGTTGCCGCACAGCAAGAAGGTCCTGAGTACAATTCCACCATCAGGCCGGGGTCTTTCTGTGTGGAGTTTGCATGTTCTCCCTGTGTTTGCGTGGGTTCCCTCCAGATACTCCAGCTTCCTCCCACCGTCCAAAGACATGCAGTTAGTGGGGATAGGTTAATTGGTTAATCCAAATTGCCCATAGGTGTGAATGTGGGAGTGAATGTGAGCGGGAATGGTTGTCTGTCCCTGTGTGTTGGCCCTGTGACAGACTGGCGACCTGTCTGGGTGTACCCCGCCTCTCGCCCTATGACAGCTAGGATAGGCTCCCGCAACCCTGAAAAGGATAAGTGGAATCGAATGGATGGATGGATATTTAGACTGTAGTATTGATATTTATATAATATTTGCTATACCGTGTGCATAACCAGGGCTCTAGAGTGCGACCAGTGCGACTAAAAAAAATCTTAGGTCGCACCGGTGCGACCAACTGTTAGAGTAAAAGAAAAAAAAAAAGACTCTGCAAGTGTGAAAGTATATATATTAAATATACATATATTTTCCCAGAAACTCCAGAATCTCAGGTTAAAGCTCACAAAACTATTTCAACAACCACCAAACAGTAAATGAGAGTAGGGCTGCCACAAACGATTATTTTGATAGTCGACTAGTCACCGATTATTTTTGCGATTAGTCAACTAATCAGATCATGCATCCATTGGACGTAAAACGTACAGCTTATTGCACCATCATGCATCTGCTCTTAATATAACTATCATTAGCTTACAGCTTTAAGTGTTTAAGGTATGTGCTAACTAAAAATAAAGACAAGATGATAGTTTATTAAATGTTAATGAAATTTGCAGATTGTTTCAGTGAAGTTTAATAAACTCAGCCGTCTGCTCCTTGCTATCTAAAATATAACAGGACACCGGAGTATATTCTCGAGCATCTCACACTTTTGATAATCAGTTGTCTGCTTGACGTTTATTCAGCTGTGTAAAAACTATAACTTTAATCTCAGCCTAACCGAGTTACTCAGGAACAAATAAAATACAAAAAAAAAAAGCCAAATAATTACATCTAAGTGATTCATATATCATGTTTAACCTGAGTAGCGAAAGACGGCGGTGGGTTTGAAAACGATTTGCCGGGAGTCCGGTGTTCTCACGGGCTCTAGTGAGCCTTGAACCCGTTAGCTAGTGAGCCTTGAACCCGTTAGCTATCGAGCTGGTGGGTAACAGACGTCTCCGAAAACGTCGGAGCAATTTTGAAAATATGTCTTGATAAACTGAGCAGATATTTGAGGTTTACACAGCAACATTCTCGCCTGAGAATATCTTAAACGTTTATTTTGTGACCCAGAAAGAATAATAAGAGTAATATTAAAACTAACTAGCTGCCGCCATTGTTGAAAACTGAGCAGGGCCGCGCTATGAACTCTGGGACACAGCTTCTTCTTCTTCTTCGGGGTTTAACAGCAGCTGGCATCCTTGTACATGCAGTGCTGCCATCTTCTGTTTCAGTCCGTTATTACACTCTTAAATCCTACTACTTATTCCTGCCTCTTTTGGGATTTTACAAAGCTTCAAACGACGTGTCGACTATTAAATCAGTCGTCGACGATTTTGATAGTCGACGTAATATTGACTAGTCGACTAATCGTGGCAGCCCTAAATGAGAGCAAGTAAACTGATTCCACACAAAGACATAAATGCAGAGCGCGGACTCGACACATCAGAATCAGCTTTCTCTTTCTCGGCTTTCTCACCCGACAGCACGTACATGGACACGCTGTCGGGGCTGAAAGCCGACAGCTCACTGATTTTGATGCGTCGGGTCCGCGCTTTGTGTTTATGTTTTTTTTGCGCTAGATTCTGAGCTGCAGGTTTTGTCTCTCTCCAACCAAAATTCACTGAACCAGCAGCAAAAGAAGCAGCAAACTACGCTTGACATTTGATAAACATCATCATGAATTACTTACTTTTGCTGTTTTGCTTCCACCACGATAAAAAAAATCACACTTCATGCACAGCTCTCTCTCTCTCTGTACTTCAAGAACAGTTTCCCATCTCAAATCTCTAAACCCAGCTGCGCATCTTCTTTTTCTTTGAGGTATCAGACCTACTGTACAACAAGATGGAAACTCACCTTGTGGTTCATCCATTTGCTGCCTTCCTTTAGAGAGGTCCTTGGGTATGTAGCTTAGCTGCTGCAAATGGATTTAAAAGTAGAACCAAAAGATCCTTCATGGGCATTAATAGGATTGGCTGTGATGCGTAACCCATCCATACTGATCTTAATGCTGATAATGCTGATTATCAAGTTTCTCTGGAGGGATGTGTGGACCCTGCTATCAGTTTGTATATCAAAGTCTCGCTACGTGCCTTTGATAAAAACTACCTGAACTTTGATTCACTGATTGACGCATATGTGCAAAGACAAGATAAATAAAAGATTTTATAACCTTCAGAAGGCTGACTGCAGAAGCAATTACGATTCTCATGAATATGTAGTGTAAATGCAAAGTTGTCAAAGCTTATAGAAACTTGGTTTGATGCAAACTGTTAGCACTCTTGGATTACCTTGAAACTTTCAGTGGCTTGTATCTAATAATATGAAGATGATTACCTTGCTCTGATGTGCCATTTCACCGTGTATCTTCATCTCCCGTGTCTAGCCCTATACCATAAGCACCATGAAACAAATGCAGTTTATCAAAAACTGACACAACTGTGGGGTGAGGAATATAAATACTGGCAAAGTTGGAGTAAAAGAAAAAAAGAAAGAGGAATTGCATTGGTGCAGGCTTTATGTAGAGCCACAACATGGAAAACTTTCAGTCTAATTTTTTTCTCTCTGCCTACCATCACTTGCTACAGTTCCCTCCATGTCCCCTCTCTTGCTTCCCTGCTTGGATGGGTAATTGGATTTCAGTGGTGAGCCTGGGGTCTACTCTCTTAGAGCTTTCTGGAAGGTCAGAGGTGGCAGGGCAACACCGTGGCACAGTTAATCTGTCCCTGGACAGCTCTGGGTAAGTCAGGAGAAATGGCACTGTGGGTGCATGCCTATGTGCGTGTGACAGAGAGTGTGTGAATGTGTGTGGCAGGTAACGGTAATCCTCTCTGTGCAGTCCCAGTATTCTTGGATGGGAGGAATAACAGAAGGAGGAAACACTGATTCTGTCTTAGTCATTTATTAGGAGGTGACCCACTCTCCACAGACTGAAGGAGAAACTGAAGAGGAAACTTGCAGACACTGACAAGCCTTACCTACGCTTACTTAACTTATTCTCAGATGTCAACCAACACTCAAGGTCACTTACAGGCAATGTATACCCCTATCTAAGATAAGATCAAGTTGAAAAGATAGGACAGTGATTCTTACGGGGCACTGCAATAACACACGTATAGGAAAATTAGAAAACTGCATCTTAGACTACTGACCCTATAATGGGGACATAGCAGGTATTATACAGTTTCAAACAGATGAATTGATGTGTAACATGAGATCTGTTAAGGGGGGGACATAGGAGAGATGTTTACTGTAGCCTGTGAGAAAAGCAAGAGGTTCAACAACCATTTGGTTGGGATAAGATGGAAGAAGCAGCACAACTTGGAACAAAAAGTCTGGAAAACTTGGGACACATGCTGTGAGCTTATGACATTTGTTTTGCAGAAAATGTATTTCTTTGTGTTGTTTGACTTGCACTCAAGCAGACCTCTGCTGTTTTGTTGTTATATCCAGTTCTGATATCATTCTTGTACACTTTGGAGAATGTGTGCTGATATGGTTTTGTGTATCTCTGGGACTCTGACTTGTGGTAACTTTGAAAGAATACATTATCTACCTAATCACAAACTAGGTTTCGTGTTTACACCATTGCCCCAAGTTTTGTTTTGGTTTGTGTGCATGCCTGTGTTTGTATCTCATTAGAAAGAGAGTAGAATATTTAGGAGGGCCCAAGCGATTTATCATACTAATGAACATAATCCAGAGGGGAAGGGATACAATTTTGGGTAAGAGAGGGGGCTGGTGAGCAAGGGAGATGTGAGAGAAACTTGCAGAATTGCAGAGAAAGGGATCATTAGAGATGCCAAACCAGGACAAATCTTATAAGAAAGCACTGTTGTCCACATTGACATTAAGCATTACTACGTTGGTTATTAATGTTTGGTGTCGCATCACTTTACATATAATTTTGCAATTCCATTAATACAAGCAATTTTTTCACCTCACATCTTAGGTAAATCTAGTGAAATAAAGACAGGAAGAATGGCATATGAAAAAAATAATAAAATATATATATATCTCCATAGTGTTATGACACACGATGTTCTTACTCTCAGCACAGCTGAATGAGAGGATCACTGAGCCATGCACAAACAAATCTTATTCACTCAACAAGAAGACATGAATATAATGTTTCTGTTGTGAATATTAAAACAAGAAGTAAATAAAATAAAGATGACAAGTTGTTAAGTGGAGCAGTTACTGCATCTGCTTTATTCTGACTGATTGCTTGAATGCTATGAGATTGCTCACAGATGGAGGAGCCTTTGAACATGTCGTAATAATATGAAGAACTGTTCATGCACCAGTGAGAGAGCATGGACATGCTTAGAATTGGGTGCATGCGGCACAGGCACACATATACTGATTGTGTGTCAAACTGAAGGACTCTAGTGCTCATTGCAAAATGAGTTAAAGAGAAAGGATCTTGGAGAAACCAGGGAAGATGACTGCCCATGAAAAATAAAACAAGAAAGTGAAGGAGACAGAGGGTGTCTTGGGACAGGAAGCTAAGATATGAGAACTCTTATTGGTGGCCTTGCTTTAACTTCTGCTTCTGTTTTCACTGCAGTGCTTCTGGTTTCTTACTGTGGAGCATTATTCACAAAACAGTGTAGCTGCTTTTTTTTATCAGAAGTGGCAGTGTCCTGGTTACAGAGACATCTCTGGGTTCAAGTTTAATCACCAAAATCAAACACAGAAGCTTCCTCAAGGAACCTCCTGGCTGTAGATAAAATTAAATATAACCATACTGCTATATATCACATGTGCCATGAAGTTGCAAGAAGCAAAACTCATATGAATCAATAAAACATTATATATTAAAAAAAGATAAGTGAACTGCCTTTCATAACAGAAGGAACTGTTCAGTATAGATTTTTCTTACCCCCTAACATTTGGAGCTTGGCATTTAAATCCAGAAGATATTCTTATTAGTGATAATAAGACAATGTATTGGCTGACTGGATGGATGGTTGTCAAAAAAATATCACCCTTTGCTATACAATATCTTAACATATAAATGTTAATGTATGCATGTTAGGAAGCTTTTTGTTCCTTTATAAGTAAGTTTGCGCACATATGAAGAAATGAACAGTCCCTAATTTTTTGGTAATTTCAAAAAGGAGATCTGAGGCACCCACCCTTTTGGTTGAGGTCAGTTAAGGGCTCATTAGAAATTCAGCATGAAGCAGCAGTAGCAGCCTGCCAGACACAAGAACAGCCTCAACTCTTTTTTGGTCTCAGGACACAGGCAGGCTGTAATGGCTGTTATTGTCTCCATATGGGTGCACACTTGCCCACCTCCTACTACCCCAGATACTGTACCTCCCTCTGTCCAAGGGTTCATAGTCAACACGTTTGGGACAAGCAGACACACCTGAGTTGCATCGGCTCATCACGCCTCCCGTGCATATCAGAGTGTGCTGGCTCCTGAAGTGTTGTTGTTGTTATTGGTGTGCACGGCTGGGGGTTGAAAAGCTTCAGCCGAGAGTGTAAAGGAACAGCAACTGGAATAAATAAAGAGGATGCTGAAAAGCATTGAAATGTGGTCGGGTGCGTCATTCTTGCTAGGCTAGCCTATTTGTTGCACAGGCGCTTTGCTGGAGCAAATTCTACCAATAATACTGTAACCTCCCCAATATGTGTAGCTTTGCTCTCAGGTCCATAATGTATTGAATCTCATTCTTATCTGGGCTTGGACCTTCCTTTCAGTTTTCCAGGAGTGCAAACTTCAAACAACAGAGGGTCTAGCTAGTGATCCGAATTGGGTTTATCCTCGTGAATGAACTTATGAATCCTGTTCAGCCTCATTGCCTGGAAAATGATTTCTCCATGTCCCATGGAGTGAATTGCTGGAAAGAACGGGCCTTCCCGAGAAGCCTCCCCTGTCTCCTCCTGCCCAGAGTCAGCATTGGGCGACCTTGCATCATCACTGAGTGCAGCAAAGAAACCCTTGTTACAACAGGTTATTAAATACCAGCCAATCTGTTCCCAGAATTAAAGGATGCATCAGGTTGGAGCTTTGCCCTTGTATTTAATTTTCAGAGGCATTAAGGGATACTTGTGTATGTCCCCATGTACACACCTAACCTTCACCCACTAAGGCTAAGACCTGGTGTCTGGACGTCCCTTGAAAGCAGCAAGAGCAGCTGAGTCCATTCTTCAGCAGCAACCAGATTCTCCAAACTTTGATCTGATGTTTGGGCTGTAGTTGGTCCAATTATCACTGGTTCACCGAAGCCTGCTCCAAATGCATGGCAGCCAACTCCACTATCATTTGGGCCATTGCCTCCATAGGATGTGCTGGTTGCTGGTCCTTCATTGTAGGAGCTTGGATTTCGGCACAACTTGTGATAGCAGGACCGAGTACACACAGCGTTGCAGGACAGTGAACGTTTGTTTACAGTATACCTTGCTGCCAGTGTTGGTTTCCAGCCCCTCCCGTCTGCACCAGCGCAACGGGACCTCTTCCAGGTCCAGATGAGGGTAGACATGATAAAAATAACGAGCCTCAGCTGTTCCCACCAGCCTCTCTTGACACTGCCCCCTGAATCCGCAGTGACTCATGACTGATGCCAGATGGTTGTGGACCACTGTGACCCGGTCCTTATTCATTTGAACCTTGTCACCATGATTGTCACAAAAATTGATTGAAAATAGTGGACAAGTTAACTTCATGTAGTTAGTGGCCATGTGTCTGTAAAATATTTAATTCAGTTTGTTAACATTCAACAGTGTCATTGCTCTATCCATTATTTGACATCCGTATTTGCTCATCCTTCCAACCTTTTAGCACATATATCTCTATCGCCATTCCTCACCTAAGACTTTTTATCAAGAATGTCCACCCAGTCAACCATTATATTAGCTTCTATGCCACTGTCATCACCACTCACATGTCTGTCACTGATCCTCACCTGTTTCAGTCAAGAACGTTTAATTTCATTTATCCATTACTGGTATTAGATGAATACACATGTAGTACACGTTCTTCTCATTATATGTTCTCTTGTCAGCCAAGTCAGTGGTGTTGAGAGGAATGAATATAAAATGTTTTTTTTTATAACTCATCAGTTTTCCATCGATCCATCCATCCATGCATCTTCTTTCGCTTATCTGGGGCTAGGTTGCTGGGGCAGCAGCCTAAGCAGAGAAGCCTAGACCTCCCTCTCCCAGACCACCTCCTCCAGCTTGTCTGAAGGAACACCAAGGTCAGCCGAGAGATATAATCTGTCCAGCATGTCCCGTGCAAGCTGGAGGCCATCACCCGATGAACTAACAGAATCACATCATCTGCAAATAGCAGAGATGAGATTCTGAGACCACACAAGTGAAAGTCTTCCGCAGCTTGGCTAGGACCCATGTCCTTTTTTCAGGCTGTGTCCAGCTGGGCCCCAACCACCAGACGCTCACCCTCGGGCCCTGGTAAACCTATCCTGGGCAGGCTTAACTGTTCCTTTGATCGTGTACTAGGGGGTTCTGAATCGCTTGTTGTCTAGTCCCTCACCCAGGGCCAATTTATCATGGGACACACAAACCCCCTCCACCACGGTAAGGTAGCAATGCGTGGTGGGAGTAGCGATTCGTGGATATGGATGAGTTTTCCTCTCATCCATATTTTTTTCACAAGTTACAATACCTACTTTTATTTATTTTATACATTTTATTTATTCGTTCTGATGTCTTTTTTTTTGTTTTGATTCTTTTTGCCTAAATGGAATTCAGAATTATTTATTCCATTTCATTTTTAAATAACGCTCTTCTTCCTCTCTGAAACTGGCAACAGGCATCCTGTCACTGCTGTTGAAACACTCTGTTTTTTCCACCATGATTTAAAAGTTTGCTGTGTAAGCTTTCTAAAATGAGTTCAATGCCAAAAGATCCCATAGCAAAAAGGAAAAAAAAGTAAAACTTTATGACTTTTACTGTCTATACCATCTTGTTTATTTCCATCTTCTGTCCTAGCTTTGTCCTACAACATTAGGCTGTGTTTACTACCTAGCTTTTAACACAGACATTTGCACATCTACATTCATATGCACATACACCTGTACAGACACTCTCATGCACGTAAACACAGCAATATCCCTGTGCAGAAGGAGTTGTAATCTAGGTGGATAATGCAGCTTTCTGATGCTTTTTCAGATTAATCCCTGTCCTCATCGTCACTCTAGGTACTCTTTGAAGCTTGAAGGGGAAATCAAATGCAAGTGTGTGTATATATTGTGTCTTTGAAAGATATAGAGAAACAGAGGAAGAAAGAGAATGATAAGTGTGTGTCTTCTTTAAGTGCTGTTTGTAGATATGCATTATCTGTCAATCTACTTGATACACAGAGACAATCACAGTTCATAGAGGGCTTTGATCTGAATGTGCCCTTTCGATGACTGTGGGTATCCACTTTCAAAGTTTCCTTTTTATAAGCTGTGTTTTGCCTTCATTCAGACCTGACAAAAGGCAATATCAGATAAAAATGTTAGGGGCATAAGCAAACACGTCCTTTTTAATTAAATTTATGAACATTGACAATGTTTCCAGAACCTTTTGAAAAAAAATCTGGATCTAAATTTAATTCTCAATTTGATTTGATCATTGTATTATACTCGTATTGTATATAGCATTTGTATTCTATTTTATTCGATTGCATATAGTATTTTTATTTTTATTTTATTCTATTCTATTGTGTACAGTATCTTATGGATATATTATTCCAGTGTTTTCTCTAATTTTTCTATGCAACTTTGCACTGTCCACTGCTGTAACAAACAAATTTCCCACACGTGGGACTAATAAAGGTTATCTTATCTTAATGGTGTTAGTTGTGAGGAATCTGAACTCAAACCTCATCTAGGTTCAATTTTGCCACAGTTTCACCCTTCGAGTTCTTCTTCAGAGCTTGGGATCATATGCGATTGAAGTTAGGTGGAATTAAATTGAGCAGGAAATTAAGGGGTCTACAAGCCTTCTCTATACCACCTCCGTCTAACACAAAACTTAGACTGCATCTATGTGCATCCTGTGCTTAGTCTTAGACACCAAGATATCCAACTTAAATCAAAATGTCCTCTCTACTCTTAGTTGCACAACATTACCTTCCACTATTATTATTGTGTATTGACTATTATCACATGTTAGTATTGTGAACTTCTTTGTAAAAGCACACAGTTGTGGGGTTGTAGCTAACTGTATTTAACCGGTTGTTATTGCAGTGTTCTCTCTTTTGGTCTCTCTGAGCTGAGGATTCTTGTATCACATGTCATTGATCGACTTTATCCTCATGTCTGCCATTCCTTTACCAACTCAGTTGTACTCCTCTGGCCTCTGCCTTTACCTGTACAAAGTGGATCTAATTATATTAAAATCTGTATCAAAACCCTTTGTAGATATGCTTCAGCTAGGACAAAACTCCAAAAAAACCCACAAATTTTTAAAAAATGGCACAAAATGTAAGTCGCAAAAGCTGTAAGTCTTGAAAACCACTTCCTTGTCTTGTGCTCTAAAGCAAAGCCAGTCTCTAACATCCATGAAATATCCCGCCTTACCAGAATGTCTGTGCAGTTTCTGTCATTTCCTGACTTTACTGCAAGAAACCAAGAAATCATCATTAAGAAGGCTCAGTTTACTTTTAACCCTGTCAAATTCTCAGTAGGAAAGTACCAAACCAAAAACAGTCAAAGGCCAATGTTGCCTTGTGGAAGTTGTGCAAGTAACATCAAGACCTCTGAAGTTAATATCATACTTCACATATAACAGACATATAAGAAGAATTAAATAAAAGTAATCAGTAGTTCAAAACAGAAAGCTTGAAACAGTCAAGTCTCTTACATTGTCCCATTGTCTTTCTTTTTAACACATAATTACAAATTCCAGAACTCTCACTGAATAGGCAGCCACTGTCAGTAGGTATGATAATAAGATGATCTTTCACCTTTGGCATTTATATACTATAAAACTGACAGCAAACTGGCAGCACAAACACACGCATACAAATATGCAAATTTATAATTATGCAAACAAGACTTTAAGAGCTTTTTCTGTGTTGATTTATATTTATTTTTTCTCTCTGATTTTCTATGAATGTCTGTTGCTTTTTCTCAGTGTGTCTTCGTGTATCTTCAGGTGTCTGAGGAAGATGAGAAGTGACTGTGGTGTCTCCATGTGTCATGGATGGAAACAGGGTGATGACTCTTCTAAATGGACAGCCTGCAGCAACCATCATCCAGACACTCATTTGCATTCAAATTCATAACTTGTCTAAGTGTGCTTGTGTGTTTGTGAATGTGTTTGTGGTCTAAGTATTGAATTTAGCCACATTTATTGGGCACAACATGCAAGTAGTAGTATGCCATGTGTGTTTTTTGGCTTTTTGTATGTCCTCATGTACATAAATGCACATATGTGTGTCTGTAATATATGTTTGAGGAAGTCACAAGAGGTAAGAAGTTGTGGGGATTTTTCATGCAAACACACACACACCCACACGCGCGTGTGTGTCACAAGGTGTCAGCTTGCAAATTGGTTTCTCTCCTCTGGGCTGACAGAGTTGACAAGCCCTTTATGAGAGGCATAAACAAGGGTGCTTTACCCCCTCCCAACACTCTCCGTGCTTTCAAACTTAAAACCTCAAATCTCATTTTAAACTGATGAACCTAATGCTGCTTTAATCTTAGTGCCCACTTATCTGTGGGATTATAGTATCAGATTATAGTATCACCTTGTTTTAAGGCACTATAATTGTAAAACATGAAGTGGATTCTTTGCAGACATACAAATAATGTAGAGTTTGAGTAATGGATGCTGCATTATTCTTGGGGCTAAAAGTGTAGGGTGGCTGGGTTTGTGAATGAGTAAAAATAAAAAATACCCTGGGCTTTATACAGTGATGCGAAAACATATTTGCTCCCTCTCTTATTTCTTATTTTTTGTGTATTTGTCAGACTTTCATATTTCAGATCATCAAAAAATTTTAATATTAGACAAAGATTACCTGAATAAATAGAAATATATTAAAATATATCCAAATCTAGCTAGCCCTATGTGAAAAACTAATTGCCCCCAAGCCTATAACTGATTGCAGTTGAGCATTTGTGATAACTGGCAATGAATCTTTCACATCATTGGGAATGAAATTTGGCCCACTGAAGTCTTTTAATTCAGCTAGATTGGAATTTTGAGGTTATTGTTGTCTAAAATTTCAACTTTAAAATGTGTTTGATGATCTGAAAGATGAAAAGAAAGGACACTCATTCAGTTCTAAGTTTTTATGTATCAGAAGAACCCAAATAGTTTCCTTTAGGATTAATAAGGTATTCTGATTCTGATGACAAAAAATGGTCTGACCTGTTATTCAGCTTGTAGAACTACCTTTAGCAGGAATAACCTGCAGGAATGATTTTTTGCATTACTTCATCAGTCTCTCACATGGTTACTGGAACGCTGGCCAACTGTTATTTACAATATTGCATTAATTCTCTGATGTATGTGGGTATTTGTTTTTGATTCTTTTAAGGTCCAGCGTATTTCAATCAAGTTGACTTTAACTAGGCTAGGGGTCTCAAATTCCAGTCCTTGGCGCTGGTGTCTGGGGAGAGGGAGGTCTGGGACTCTCTGCTTAGGCTGCTGCCCCCGTGACCCGGCCTCGGATAAAGCGGATGAAGATGGATGGATGGATGGATGGCGCTGGTGTCCTGAAACTTTTTCATGTGCCCCTGCTGCAACACACCTGAATAAAATTAGTAGGTCATTAGCAACACTCTATAGTTAGAACTTTAACTCTATATATAGAACTTGACTGTATGCTGAGGTGGCAACCATTAACCCTACACAAGTAAATTTAAATACATGTAACCAGAGGTGTGGACTCAAGTCACATGACTTGGACTCGAGTCAGACTCGAGTCATTCATTTTATGACTTTAGACTTGACTTGAAAAAATGTTCTAAGACTTGTGACTTGACTTGGACTTTTACACCAATGACTTGGGACTTGAATTGGACTTGAACCGGTTTACTTGAAAAGACTTGATATTTTACCCCAAATATAAAATTTAGCATGCATATTATATAGAGATTGAAAATGTGACGTCATTCACGGGTAGAACCGCAAAGGATTCTGGGAACTCGTGGCAAGCGGTACTAGCGCACGCAGGCTTTCAATTGAAATCAGTTATACAGCGATTGTCACGGTCCGTGGAGATAGACCGTGTGGGAATGTGTGTGTTGGACCCAGACGCGAACACAAGCGAAGATGCAGGAGTGGATTAAACAAAAGCGAGCCTTTTATTATGGCTGATAACAGAACAAACCAGAGCGAGGGCAGTATAAGGGTAATAGTTCAAACAGAAAACCTAAACTGGACATAAACTAAGAAAAAGCTATGGCTGGAGATACGGAACACAGGGGGTGGTAACACAGACGACGCGACACAGACTACATGAAACACAGAGACTAAATACACAAGAGGAATGATCAGGGGAAGTGGCCACACATGGGAACACAGCTGACACAGATAAACATAACAAGACATGGCAGGAGTAAACAACACTGACGGGAGACTGTCAAAGTAAAACAGGAAGTACACAGGTGCAAACAGGAGGAGAGAGAGAGCACGGGCATAGTGGGCTGGGGAAACATGGAATGAAACAAGGAGGGGAGATGAGGGCTCACAGATACATAGAGGGGCACACAGGGGATAAAAGTCACAAGGGGAAGTCAAATAAGGAACACCACAACAGGACAACGTAGGAAACATGGCCTAAATAAGGAACGAAATACAAAAATACAAGAAACTAAGAATACTGGGCCCACATGGCCCAGGACCATGACAGCGATAAAAAGAAACACAAAAATGTCAAGAAGCTGTTGTATTATTAACTGCAATAGCCGGTCGCATGACAGCCACGGGAAGCCGACGGGTAAAGAGATCGGTTGTTATCGGATTACGTCGTTGAAGAGAAATTGTTCAAGCCATGTTTCCGAAGTAACAAAGACGCGACGGATGGCCTGGATTGCAGCCATTCAAAGATCAAATATAACGTCCCAGAACACTCCAGCTCACAGGTTAGTCTGCTCCAAGCATTTACACGAAGGTCAGTATTTTTTAGTAGTTAATACGTCATTTTCATAACATAATTAGTGATAGGTTACAAGCAAGTCTGGCGCTGAACAGAAATTGTCGCGCTATGCTCCTTTATTTATTGTGCATAAATAGTGAATTGTCCTGACACAATATTGCGTTTCGCTTCTGTTATTATGGTACATTGACAAAAACATATACTTTTATTCACAGGATAAAACAGGTTTTTTGTATCACTAATTGCCCAGTACGATTACAGCATACAATATTGTTGTCACTGCTACATTTCTGTGATGGGTACCAGAAATTATTTCCACTACTAATTAATTACCGTTGAGCTCAAAGGTCCTATTAATAAACGGTTAACGAATGTGTATTTATGACGACAATTTGTGAGACTGGTAAACTTATGATACGTACGATGGTCTTTCGTTCTACACGGTGCATTTCAAGGTCCTGTACCCATCCGTCGGTAAACTGTACCTGGGCTTGTTGCAGTGACCTGAAGTTACTAAACTTCATGAGTGTATGCACTCACTCCAAGAACCGTATAATTATAAATATGCATATAAATATGCTAAGATGAGATAGCTGACTTCATCTAACTAGCAAATGTTGTCCAGGCTACGTTGGTGATACAGTTTTTTTTAATGTGTATGATATTTTTGTCATGCGATTTTAAAGCCGGTCCTACAACCGCATCCAAGAATAACATGCAGCTTATCTCAGAACTGTCGGTGAAAATTATTCTTGGAGCTAGGTTTAATTGAGCTGCATTTTAAAGAGGTGCAATTTCACAATTTGTGTATATTTTCTAAGTTCACTATTTTGTCATGTGTTGAGAAAAACACAGATTTTAAAATTACATGGTCTAATATTTACATTTAGCATATAACTGCAACATTATTTTTTCTTTTTCTTTTTTTTAAAGACTCGAAAGGACTTGAAATTCAAAGTTTCAGACTTGTGACTTGACTCGGACTTTTACACCAGTGACTTGAGACTCGACTCTGACTTGCCTGACATTACTTGAGACTTGACTTGAGACTTGAGGATAAAGACTTGAGACTTACTTGAGACTTGCAAAACAATGACTTGGTCCCACCTCTGCATGTAACCAGTGTTGATCAAGTTACTTGAAAAAAGTAATCAGTAACTAATTACTTCCCAAAAAAGTAATCCCGTTACTTTACTGATTACTTATTTTCAAAAGTAAGTAATTACTTAGTTACTTTTTAAAAACACGATTTACAACCTGAATAGGTAATAAAGCAATAGATCTTTCAGCACAATTCTACTTTTTCTGCATAATTCATCATACAAAATTTAATCAAATGGAAAAGTCCCTTTTTAAAATTTGTTTCATTAGTTTTAATCTTTTAACTTTATGCATCAAGCAAAAATGTAATTATATGCAACATTCTCTGACTGGAAGAAATTTGTTTAATATTTAAACCTATTTTCTGCACATTCCAGCACATGAAATAAATAAATAAATAAATAAATAAATAAATAAATAAATAAAGGAGTATATATATAAAAAAAAAACAACACCCAGCACGCCCCTGCGGGCGGTTTATCCTTCAAGCTCGGGTCCTCGAGGCCTGGGAGCTTGAGGGTCCTGCGCAGTATCTTAGCTGTTCCCAGGACTGCGCTCTTCTGGACAGAGATCTCCGATGTTATTCCCGGGATCTGCTGGAGCCACTCGCCTAGATTGGGAGTCACCGCACCTAGTGCTCCGATTACCACGGGGACCGCCGTTACCTTCACCCTCCACATCCTCTCGAGCTCTTCTCTGAGCCCTTGGTATTTCTCCAGCTTCTCGTGTTCCTTCTTCCTGATATTGCTGTCATTCGGAACCGCTACATCGATCACTACGGCCGTCTTCTTCTGTTTGTCTACCACCACTATGTCCGGTTGGTTAGCCACCACCATTTTGTCCGTCTGTATCTGGAAGTCCCACAGGATCTTAGCTCGGTCATTCTCCACCACCCTTGGGGGCATCTCCCATTTTGACCTCGGGACTTCTAGGTTATACTCGGCACAGATGTTCCTGTACACTATGCCGGCCACTTGGTTATGGCGTTCCATGTATGCCTTGCCTGCTAGCATCTTGCACCCTGCTGTTATGTGCTGGATTGTCTAACCCTTCCCAATGTATTCTTGGATGTTCCTTGTCTCATCCTGGACTGTGGTGCTGACACTCACCAGTCCCCGGCCCCCTTCCTTCCGCTTAGCGTACAGCCTCAGGGTGCTGGACTTGGGGTGAAACCCTCCATGCATGGTCAGGAGCTTTCTTGTCTTTATGTCAGTGGCTTCTATCTCCTCCTTTGGCCAGCCTATTACCCCAGCAGGGTACCTGATCACGGGCAGGGCGTATGTGTTGATGGCCCGGATCTTGTTCTTACCATTCAGCTGACTCCTCAGGACTTGCCTGACCCTCTGCAGGTACTTGGTGGTTGCAGCCTTTCTAGCGGCCTCTTCATGGTTCCCATTTGCCTGCGGGATCCCCAGGTACTTGTAACTGTCCTCTATGTCTGCAATGTTGCCTTCTGGTAGTTCAATCCCCTCAGTTCTGACTACCTTCCCTCTCTTTGTTACCATCCGACTACACTTCTCCAGTCCGAACGACATTCCAATGTCATTGCTGTATAGCCTGGTAGTGTGGATCAGTGAATCGATGTCTCGTTCACTCTTGGCATACAGCTTGATGTCATCCATGTACAGGAGGTGGCTGACAACTGCTCCATTCCGTAGTCGGTATCCGTAGCCAGTCTTGTTAATGATCTCACTGAGGGGGTTCAGGCCTATGCAGAACAGCAGTGGGGACAGAGCATCTCCTTGGTAGATCCCGCACTTGATGGTGACTTGTGCTATGGGCTTGGAGTTGGCCTCTAGTGTTGTACGCCACATCCCCATTGAGTTCCTGATGAAGGCTCTTAGGGTCCCATTGATCTTGTACAATTCTAGGCATTCCAGTATCCAGCTGTGGGGCATTGAGTCATAGGCCTTCTTGTAATCAATCCAGGCAGTGCACAGGTTGGTCAGTCTGGTCTTGCAGTCTCGGCTGATTGTTCTGTCTACCAGTAGCTGGTGTTTTGCACCTCTGGTATTCTTGCCAATTCCTTTCTGTGTCCCGCTCATGTATTGACCCATGTGTCTGTTCATCTTAGCCGATATGATACCTGACAGGAGCTTCCATGTAGTACTGAGGCAGGTTATTGGTCGGTAGTTGGAGGGGACCGGTCCCTTCTTGGGGTCCTTGGGGATCAGGACCGTCCGGCCTTCAGTTAGCCATTCCGGGTGTCTTTCGTTAACTAGCAGCTGGTTCATTTGTGCTGCCAGATGTATATATATATATATATATACATAAGAGTGTTTACAGTCACTCTTTCAAATAGATGCAAGTAAAACAGTAAAGCAGAAAATAAAAAAAGTCAAAGACTAGTGGTCCTGTTGCTCTATTTTCACCTGTGAAGCAGGAGTAGTTAGGCGGAGGTTTACCCTGGTGCAGGTGTGCCGCAGCGGTCAGTGGAAGGATACGGCAGTTTCTCTGTGAGTTTCCCATTACGTCGTAGCGCACGCTAATTAGGGGTGCAACGATACACAAAATTCACGGTTCGGTTCGGTTCGATACTTTGGTGTCACGGTTCGATATTTTTTCGATACAAAAAAAATGTTCATACCTTTTTAATTTGTCATTTATTAAAATTATAAATATATATTTTAACTCAAAAGTACAGTTTTTAAATTTAACCCTAACCCTTGTGCGTGTTTTTTATTTTGACAGCGAATGCGCACCTGCGGACCACTTATGTGCAGCCCTGGTTATTTAGCTCGTCATATTGCAGCCACAGAAATTATTTTGTCCATGAAACCATAAAGCTGCACTTTCTTTTTGCCTTATAGTCTGATTTGTCATAACTTCTCCGTTTTGTGGTAAGCTTTTCTTTGGCTGTCACTTCTTCACCCTGACCTGTCTTATTTGGCTCAGCAGAACTAAAATATATATCTGTCTGTGAAGGTTCTCAGTCATCCAGGTCATCGTAGTCAAATATAAATCCTGCTGCTTTTACACACGCACTCACATAAGCTCAGCGATTCTCTGCGCGATCAACCTCTCACATGTTTAAGCTTGCTGCGGGAGATTTCACTTGTCATGTTTGCATAGTAAGCTAACGATTAATAAGACGATGTCAGAGGAATTGGTGCACAAATTATCATCACTCACAGATCAGTGCTGTCGCTCTCTATACACAGTTCGCACGATTGCAAAGTGAAAGCAAAAAAAACAACCGCAAATTCAAACGCGATTTCAATATGTCACATATTGACAGTGGCTCACCGATGCCAATGACATAATTACCCAGCTACACTTCTGAAAGAATGCAAAAGCATTGACATATATTTTTCCTTCCTACAATAGCCCGACGGGCAGGGAAGAGATAGATTTTGGTAGCCCGACTGAAAAAATCGCTAGCCCCAGGACGTCGGGCTAGTGATATTGCAAGCCCTGTATCTGATTGAGGAATCACTCGTCTTTGGAAAAGAGAGTTTATTACAGAGAAATGTCTCTTTCCAAAATAAAAGCTATACTATCCGCTTCTTCTGGGCTATATTCTCAGCAGCATAAGGAGAATCATGTGCTAACAGATGTCTAAATGACTCGGCTAAAGTTAGTAGCATGCTTGTTGTTTTTGTCTTTGCACTAGGATGATGTCGGCGTAAATGTGCAGTCATATTCGTTGTGTTCCCACTAGTGCTTTCAGGTTAATCTCGTTGAAATGACCTTAACGCCACAACACGGCAAATCTCCGTTAACGAGCTACCGCCGATCGCCCCATGCATGGGGCTAGACGGCCAACACGTTAACGAGCAAACTGCGCTAACACACTAGTTCCCACCCATGTAATTGAGCATTGCATGGCACATCCAACATACTGTTTTACTTTAGTCCATGACTCGCTTACCTTCAGGGTCATACGTCACATGAAAACCAAAATAATTCCAAACGCCAGATCTGAATGAGGGTGGGGGAGGTCCATGTTGCAAAGAGAGCTTAACTTCTGTCTTGCTAGCTTGCCCTGCGCTCTTCCTTCTGACTATGCTGTCAGTGGATCTGCGCTCGACAGTGCAGCCTAGGCGGAGTAGTCGAACGCAGATTCACTGAGCGCTCAACACAGACAACATCGTCAGAAGGAAAGTTGATAAAATAAATTACAAATGTTGTATTGTTCGATACATATGCGTACCGAACCGAAAGCACTGTATCGAACGGTTCAATATCGATACGAATATCGTTGCACCCCTAACGCTAATGTTTTTGTCACTTTTTATGGAATCAAACTTAAAGTAAGGTCAGTACTTCCACGCTTTAAACGCTGCATGCTCATACGCTCTCCCACACTGGATATATTATCCATTGTTGATCTGCACACAGCTGTTGTCACTAACATCGCACTTGCTTACTTCACTGTCATGAGACATTCTCGCAAAAAAATCCCGGTTTTAGTAACGCAATGTTTCTACGGGAAAGTAACGGTAATCTAATTACCGTTTTTGCAATAGTAATCCATTACTTTACTTGTTACTTGAAAAAAGTAATCGGATTACAGTAACGCATTACAAGTAACGCGTTACTGCCCATCTCTGCATGTAACTAAATGTAAGGGTTTAGGAAAATGTACTTCTAAAAGTACTTTTATTGCACCATGTTTATTCACTCATGAGCTGCTGTAACATATTTCAAATGGCTGAATTGCCACCTCAGCATGCAGTCAAGTTATATAGTCTTGCTAATGAAATGTTTCAGGATACCGGGCCTCGAGGACTGGAGTTAACACCTGTTGTCATGTCTGCTGGGGCAGACGTATGGAGTGAAGACAGAGGAACCCAAATGTAGACACAGAAGAGGACTTAAACTGAAAATGTGCCTTTTATTGAGGTAGATGAAAACTATAAACGAAAACACAGGAATACTTTGACTAAACTAAGAAAACTAGAAAGAAGTAAAAAGAACCTAAAGACCTGTGAAAAGAAACAAAACACATGGAACATGGGAAATGTCATGAATGATACACAGACAAACCAGCAACAAACAGAGGAAGACACAGGGCTTAAATACACAGAGGGATAACGAGGGAAGGACACACAGGAGGAGAGCACAGCTGGGAGTAATCAAAAATGACGAGACTAAGGGGAAGCAAAACGGAAAACATTAACATAGACACAGACTGTCAAAGTAAAACAGGAAACATAACACAGAAGCGCAGTGTTGACAAGGGAATATGGCTGACAGGAGCGACAGAGCAAACATGGAACACAGAGACAGAAACCCAAAGACTAAGAACACTAAATAACACTGAAACCAAAGACTAGAGACTCTAAATAAGACAAAAGCAAAGACTATTAATAATAAACAACACAAAACACTGGGTCACAGACCCAGGACACCTGTGGACTAGGTCATTGTAACATATTGATTCTTTTCTTTTTCATCTATTCTGTTGTAAATATACTGTTGTGTTTAGAATCATTGTCCTGTTGCATGATCGAATTTCAGCCAAGGCTTAGCTGTCGGGCAGATGGCCTCATAATTGACTTTAGAATGCTTTGGTATACAAAAGAGCAAACTGAAAGGTGCCCAGGTACTTGGGATGCATCAACCTGTCACTACCGATGCTTGAAAGCTGATATAAGGTGTTTTTGTTGATGCACTGTGGTTGTCCTGGGTTTTTTTCAAACATGGATTACAGCAAAATGTCTCCATTTATATACGGTTTTCATATAGGGTTTTTGTTGTTTCTTCAAATGCACATTTGTAACCTTAAGCTTTCTCCTTTCTCTCTTCTTAAAAACAAGCCATGCTTGTTCTAATTTAACTCTGATGAACTTTAACTGTTAAAATACTAAATGAGACCTGTAGAGTCTGATGTGTAACACTTGGGTCTTTTTTGCAGTGTCTCCACTGTCACCAACTGTCTTTAACACAGTCCACTTGTGAATAATCTGTTTGACTGTAGAATGAGCACGATCTGATATTCTTATGTCGGTGTTGTTCCCACATCATTATAATAAATGTTGTTCCAGGTTCAACATTGCAAGTGACCAATCACATTGTTGTGACGTAATACTTCTGCGACTTCAGAAAAATGCCTTAAAAAAGAAATCTACTTAACTTGCGAGAAACCACCTCTGTCTGTCGATCCAGCAATTTGAATTCTTTGCATTTCAGGATACTGTTCTTTAATAAACGGTAAGCATTATGCATATTCTCCTTGCAACATTTGGATTTCATAAATGAATGAATCGCTTGGCTTGCAAAAGTATTACGTCACAACAATGTGATTGGTCACTTGCAATGTTGAACCTGGAACAACATTTATTATGATGATGAGGGAACAACACCAACACGAGGATATCAGATCATCCGTAGAATGATGAAGTTGTTGGTTGGAAGTGGCAACACTTGCTAATGGTCAATTAATCAAGTCCATTTGATTAGCCCGACTTCTATTTACTCTCTTAATTTTTATGGAGGTAGTAAAAGTGTTCTTCACACACTGCTTCTGCATTTGGATTTAGTTTCTGTTAAATAAATAATGACACTGGTGTAATATGTCATGTGTCTGATTCAGCTCAGGTGAGAAGCAGGGCTTACAAAATAACAATTCCCGTAGTTTGTTTAGGGTGCACAAAAACAACAAATCTGAACTGGCAATGTTCTATACAAAGGTGCTGGTAGGCAATTCGATAACTTTTCCTGGTCTTTGAGTTAAGCTAAATCAGATGTTAGTTGTAGTTTAATTTCTTTTTTTTTTTTTTTTTAATCATCCACTTTTACAAAGAAAGCAAGAGTATTTCCCACAATGTTGAGCTTCTCTGTTAAATTCAAAGGAAAACATGCTATGATGATATCTAACCTGACCTTGCTCATTTAAAAAAATATATAAAATATATAAAAAAAATAAAACCTTTAGTTTTACCTATGCATTTTTATCAGTGGAGAAAAAAATATATTTATATTTTATAGTAAACTTTTAGTATACTTAGTTTTCATTTAAGAAAATGTTTTTACTTATTTTTTGTAATTTAAATGTATTTGCATCTGCATAAGAGTGAAGGACACTGGGAGGGAGAAAGGGCACACTTGTATGCACACTTGTGAGCGTGCATGCTTGCATGCTTCTGTGTATGTGTGCCCATCCCGCTATCCATCAGTAATGAACAGCCAGTTAATGAAGGAGCCTTTGCTCCTTCCATCCCACCAGCCGGGAAATAATTATCTTGTGTCTGAAGCCATTCTCCATCTGTACCACACTCTACGGCTTCATTTAGCTCTCTAAAAACCGAAATTCTTTTTTTTCTTCCTCTCTTTCTTCCATTCCATTCTCTAACCATTTTTGCTGCAGCTTCACACTCCACCTGTCTCTCTCTTGTCTTAACTATGATGAATGAATTTACTCTATTAAGTGGCAGATGATTGTAAGACTGACTTTTGATGTTTTAATAAAGCATTTTAATAGAGTTTTCTATCTGAAGGCCTTTGAGTGTGCATACACCCCAACAGGACTCTTTTCTTTCTTTTGTCAATTATCCCATTCATTAAACATACTCTACCTCTGCTTAATAACATTTGACCTTTCCGTACCTTTCGTTCCTAATTTTCTGTGCTCCGCTTTTATTCAACCCAGTGTCTTTAGTCCAAGTACTTTAAATTGTTTTGCTTGTGCTGCATTGTTTTGTTTATTTTCATTTACTAGTCAATGTGACAAAGTGTCTGTCTGTTTTACATTTTAGAAGGAGCAGATGTATATATCACCGGACACAGTTTGTTTCTGTACTTGAACATGTTTTTGCTTTCTCTCAAACTATCAACTTTTATAGACATATACTCATTATATGTATTCATACCAACACATTTTTTAATTGAATCCATAAGAGTTTACAAAGAAGACTATTATAATAATAAACAATACCATGTTGTGCCAGTCACTCTAAGTAAGGGTCATTAAACAAAGAACATATTTCCCGCTGAAGATGTTCAAACTCATTACACTCACATCTGGAGAAATGAATGCCATGAGAGGTTTACGGTGTATGTTTATATTCAGCTACGAGAAAACAGACAGAACAGAGACTGAAAGACAGATGGAAGAAAATGGTCAAGTTGGTTAAAAATGGGGGTCTGTATGTCTGAGTATGAACTACTATGTCCTTACTCTGTCACACATGATGAAGAAAGTGGAAACCGATGCCAAAAAAAGAAGGTAAAAGGCAAACAGAAGGTGGCACTGGTGCTATGCTACTAGAATGAAGTAACTTGTGTGGGAGAAACAGATTTAGAAAAAAGGTCAGCCTGCAGTGAAATGCATTGACAGGTTTCAGTGGTGGCAAATTCTGACTTTTTTATACTTGACAGGCTATATTTTCTTTTTTTCATGAGGTTCCCTGAGTTAAAGCTTCCTGCTTGGCAATCTAGAGAGCAAACGGATCTCTTCAAGCAAAGCTTCTAGTTGTAAAAATAGTTAAATTGCTAGCTATCAGCTTTAAACATTTGGTTACAAGGCAGAATTTGCTGCTGATTTTTTTTTAAGTATTTACCTGTAAGGATAAAACTGTAATTACCTCAGTAATGAATTGTGAGGTCTATGCACACATAATAGATTTCAGTTAAAACAGCCTGACCAGTTTACAAGGTAATGCAGTGGTAGTAAAACATGCTTGTTTTGTCACTCTTATAAACTCATACATGTTTGCTTGGGTCATTTCAGACAAAATGACTGATGTGACTTTGTAGTTGTAGGACATTTTTAAATTAATACCTCCTGCATAGTTTTTAAATATGATTTTTTCCCTTTTTTATTGGATAGCAATAGTGAAGATGGTCCAGAAAGCAGAAGGGGGGAAGTTACGCAGCTGCAGTTCAGTGGCAATTTTGATAACTGAAGCAAAATAGGCAGCTAGGTCATATGTACTGTACTGTCAACAATAGTTAGTATCAACATAGTTTCGATCAACAAAAAATAAATACATGTGAATTTTGTTTTTCTTTTCTTTTTTTTCTTTTTTTTACCTCAAAGTTACTAAAGGTGCTGTTAAGAGGTTACTTAAGAGGTAAGAAAAAGATAGCTGTACTGCTAACTTGCTCAGCTTCAGCTATGTGGATTTAGCATAAACTCTGCCAAGGTGCAGATCCTTTAGGCTCTTGTCTCAAAGGCTTTTTCCTTCGCATTGCATTTTGATCCCTGTCCATCCTGTAAGCAGCAGAAATGTTGTGACTATGAGTAATCAATTCTGTGTTCCCAGTCGCATGTTTTAAGGGAGGTGAAAGGTCACCGCCTGAACACCTTCTGTCACACTTGGGATCAGAAGCTCCAGCCGTCTCTAAATGGTGAATCACGTTAATTCACCTTCAGATCCGCTCCTTTTAAGTTCAGGCTGACAGTTCTGCAATTCAGCACTAAAGTAATAGTCCCTCATCAACCAAAGGACAGATTATAATATACTTCATTTATTTATGACATTAAAATCATAAAATAGATAAAAGAGGTGCGGAGTGCACGTGCACGAGATAATTTTCATAAATCCCTTTTTCATATTTTTTAATAGAAAATCAGTCCAGTTTCTCCTTACATATTTTAGTTTTATTTTATCTGCAAGGTTGTATTAATATTTTAAAACTTCAAAATCTATTTTAATTACACCTTACCACATTCTCTCAGCTCATCAGTTCTCAAATCCAATTAAAGACTGATTACTAGAAGTATTTTATGTATCACTAAAGAAAGTTCTCTTTTCTTATTACGAGATGACAAGACAGGTTAGGAAGACAATAATAAATGCTCTCACTTAACCTACATATTTGAAAGGTGAGCTTATTATAAAAAAAAAAGTAATCTTATACAAGTTTCAATTTTCAATTTTATGTATATAATGTCAAATCACAACAACAGCTGCCTCAATGCACTAGGAAGGAGCAAAAATGAAGGGGAAAAACATTTTATTGTATATTATGTGAAACAAAAATATAAACCCAACTTTAAATTTACTTTTAATCGCTTTCATTTACTTTTAATTTATTCTGGCATCATTTCATTTTCAGTCATTTCAAGTAAGCATCCATGCTATACTTGCAGTTAGGGAAATAATTATTTGAATCCTTAAGTCCTAATTTAAACTGCTTACAAAGAAACAAGCAGACTATAATTGTTACAAATTGTAGCACTCAGTGGAAAAACTGAGGGAAGCTCCATGGTACACATTTGATTGGCTTCATTTTTTGTGTTGTACTTTGACTAATGCATGCTTTTAATTTTGATGTGCATGAAACAAACCACACTCGCTCAAGTCGGGAGTGTTGGACGGAGTTAAGTGTTGTGGGATTGGGGTCCTTTTATGAAAGGAGGTGGAAAGAGGAAACACAACATTTCACCTTGTGCAGCATTAATGATTAGAAGAAGAGTGCGGGATAACCCCGGTACTAATGATCTCAAAGCAGCTGGGGTCAGAAACAACCACAGTAAGAAGACAACTGGTAGCACATTATAATTTAAAATCATATATTGCCTGCAAAGTACTCCTTTAAAAAAAGTCCATGTTCAGGCTCACCATAGTGGAATCATAATGCTTTGGGGTGTGTTTCTGCCATTGGTACAGGAAAGGTGGTTGGGACCATATACTGGAAAATCTTGGATAATAACTTCGTTCCCCTAGGGAGGGCAATGAAAATACTTTGGTGGTCTTCCAGCAAGACAATGAGCCAAGGCAAGGGCAACAGGGAAGTGACTTAAATGTGATTCAAATTTAGACTTTTTAACTTATACATAATGGAAAATGAATAGTGTTTGAGTACATGAAAAAGGCAGTCATAAGGAAATACGTATCAGCTTTTCTGTGTCTGTCTCAAATAAATTGAGATCCATATCAAACCTAATTACTGTAAATAAATGATGAAAGCAGGCACTGTGATTTCATGCATTAGTTCTGTACTGCATATTTTGAAGTCTCGGTGTTGTGTTTGTAGAGCCACAGACTACCATATTTGGAGTGTGGGGTTGTAGAATTTCACTAATCAAAACTGAACCACAAACCTCTTGGGTGGGTTTGACGCAGCAAGCCACATTTGTTAGATAATTTCCTTAAAACTGCTAAAATATAAGGCAACAGCAGCACATGCTGGCAAGGTACATTTCAGTTAGTAGAGGTGACTTCAGGCAGGCAGCAGTGGGCTAAACTCTTTGCGTCCAAACATTTTCTCAGATTCACTATGACATACATAAAATGCATGCTCTCAAGCGGAATGAGGCATTACTATGACTGCTCACACAGACTCTCAAGAGAAATTATCACTGCTGACCAATACCAGTAACGACCCTCCACTCTTTAATTTCTTTCACCATTTCTCCAGACTATAGCTGCTAATGATGCCACCCGATTCTGACAGGAGACTATTCCCCCACCCACTCCTCTCTTCATGAAAAGATGTGACTAAGCTGCAAAGCTAATGAGGAGAGGACATATTTTGGAAAATGTGGCGCTGAGAGTCAATGTGAATTCTGCTGTCAGTATTAATGAATCAAGATAAAATTGGCAGATGGCAGAAAGACCACAACAATAACAACACCAAGAACAACAACAATAATAATAATGAGAAGAAGAATGAGTTGCCATTTTCTCATGTTTTTCAAAATAAAAATAAAAGGGAAACAGAAAAGAACTTATCATGCTTGAATCTAGCTTGTTTGCCTCCTCTTGAATAAAATCATGGGCAATACATGTTATTGTTGTGGACTATGGATCTCTTTCAGATGACTGAACAGAGCCATCCTATCGGTGAACTTCACCATTCATTAAACACTCATGATAAAGGTCAGTCAACAGGTTTTATGGGAATGCCGGGAGACATCATAGCAACAGGTTGAGATGACATCACTCCCTGTGCTCTGCTGCAGGCACAAGATTGACCTAAAAACCCATCTGGCTGTGTGGATATGTCTGAGTAAAAGGCATTTAACCAGACAATTTGAGATGAAACCTTTGCTGTTCAAAAGCTTGTGTATGCAGTTTCTTTGAGCATTTGTAGGTGTTTGCAAGTGCATTTAGTGTTAAGTCTGTTGAGTGGCAAGAAACAGGATCCAATCGCAGGACTTCCTAAATGGTAACAGAGAGTTTCTTTACAGTGAAAAAAAAACAAGGTGCAAACAGTTTCAGTAAGTCGTTGATTACTCCGTGACAATAATCCCAGCTCCCAGTGAAGAGAATCCTTCTTCAACACACACTCTCCAAAGCTCCCACAGAAATATTTACAAAATCTCAATCAAAAGCTCGCTCCAACACGCTCCACAGTTTCCTGGGCACAACAAAGCACAATGATTAGTTTCCTTTACCTTGACGAGATACTACCAAGTTTTACCTTTTGCATGAGCCGGGGTAGCATTGACTTGTCATTTAACAGTCTAGACTGGCTTGAGCTGGGAGACATGAAAATAATTCTGAATTCCAACATTGCTGGTTAAATTTAAACGAACAGACACAGCGTTAATTATGGACTGGATCTCAAATGGATCAATGGCCTCTAGTTCCGTACAAAACTCCTTCCAGACTCAAGTGTGAATTAGGGACCCCTAATCAGCCACAATATCTTCAGGGAAGGTGGAAAACGTGGTCGGTAAGTAACTGAGCTGGTATGTAACTGAGCTGTTTCTAAGGCAGTGAGGAGTTTAGTGAGAGCGACAAAATGAGCAGCCTTGGAAAAATTGTCAATAAAACCTGTGAAGACGCACCTGATGGGCATTCAGCCACTTAGCTATTTGCCAATAAACAAGGTTTTTGTGGTCCATCCATATCACCAGTGTATGTGCCTTCCCTTCCTGCCTGATGACGAAAAGCTCCATGTCATAATTTCTTTCTGCTTGAAAAAGACAATCCGAGAAAAAGGCACATGGGTAGAGTTTAACATCCACCTCCCTATGAGTGGCTTGGAGAGGTCACCTGAACCTGGATGAGTGCTGAGGCAAAGCGATGTTTCAGCATGTCAAAAGCCTGATGAGCAGAGGTGCACTACAGAAAACTACTGAAGTCACTGATAAAAAGTCAATAGAAGTTAGCAAATCCTAGAAACCTTTGGAGCTGTTCTCCATTCAGGGGCTCTGGTCACCACAGCCTTGATCTTGCCTGGGTCTCCCCACAGGTGACTTTTCTCCACAACTAATCCAAGAAAAGTAACAGACTGGATATGAAACACACATTTTTTCGCCTTTAACATAGAGGCAATTCTCCACCAGATACTGCAAAACTTGACAGACATGTTTCTCATGTTCTAACATGACTTGGAAAAGATGAGGATTACATCCATATACACAAAAACAAAGTGGTTCATGAAGTGTCTTATGATGTCGTTCACGGAGGCCTGAAACATAGCGGGGGTTTGATGAGTCGAAACAGTATGACCAGATATTCAAAATGGCCAAGATGTGTATTAAAAGCAGTCTTCCATTCATCAACTTATGTGTGACACGACAAGTGTGACTGTGTCATGTAGAAAAGCCATCTAGTTAGCGGAAGCTTTGAGTTGAGTGGTGGCCAACAAACGTAAACAATTTATAGCATTTCTGTCAGAATTCCTCCTGAGATGTGTGCAAACCTGGTGACCAACTACAACAAATACCTTTTTGCTGTGTTTTTTTAAACCAATCACAAATCAAGTTTGGTTTGGGAATCAAATACTTATTTCACTCAATGACATGCAAATCAATTAACAGTATAACTTATGTAATGCTTTTTTTCTGGAATTTTAGTTGGTATTCTGTCTCCCTCCATTAATACGGAACTAGAATAAAACCTAGAGACTGTTCATTTCTATGTAAGTGAGCAAACTTACAAATTCAGCCAATGATCAAATAATTATTTCTCTCACCTTATACACAAGAAGTCAGGCACATCACAATCAGGCATACAACAATAGTGTTTGGAGAATATATGTCTAAAATATATGCCTAACTTCCACAGATATTGGTAATATTTTTTTGTGTCCAGCAACAATTGGTAGCTCAAACAGCTGAGGCAGGCTGTTGGAACTGCCTGTATTGACGATTGCCAGGGTTTCAAAGTTAAAGGCCCTAAGATGCATTATAGAAGCTGCAGAGAAAGTCACTAGCTGGCGTTGGATCAAATATATCTGTGGGGACTTACTGCAAGGATATGATCAGGGCCTTATGAATTGGGGCATCCAGATGGCATGTCTTGCACAAAAGCTTTCCAAATGCTGAGGAATTACTAAATATGATTATGTCATAAGAAGACAAGTTAATTCAATGTGTACATGTAACACTGCATGCAATGCAATTGGTGTGCCACAATTATATTTGAAAAAATAATAAATGTATATGTATCTAAGAATACAAAAAAATACATTTCTAAATTCATTTAGTAAGAATTTGTTCCAAATTTCTTTGCACTACATTTCTCTATCCCTAATGTGGACTGGGATATTTTGAAACTTATGGTTACTAAAAATAGCCTGTACTTTAGGTAAAGAAAGAAGAAACCATCAATAAAATAGATTGGTTTAAATGATTAAAATACACATGGTTCCAAAGGAGTGGAGAGGCTGATGGTCTTTTATAAGGCATTTGTAGGCAGCTGTAAACAAACAAAAAATTATCTTTCAAAATCTGGAAGTGAGATCCAGAAACAAACAAAATCCATCACTGTCACCACTGATACCAGAAAGGGCCAAGGTGAATGCAAATATGGCATATTATTACATTATATGCAAGCAGTAAGTAAAGCCTAACTTACATCTGAAGCTCTGGGAGCCAAGAGCCAAAAAATGAGTTCTAAAAAAGGCTGCACAGAACTTTTTACTCACTGAAATTTTAAATTATTATATGAAATATAAAATACAGTTTAAGTTCAAAATGAGTGCTTTTCACTTTGAAAAATTAAAGCTTCATTACTATTGTAGATATCGGCAGCGATCCCAAGGACAGCAGTTAGGCAAGATATTTATCATAGTTTTATAATTCTTTATTTAAGAGATATGTTGCAAGACATCAAGGAGACTATTCACAGTTCAGAGTTCGTAAAATATTATCTTAACCAATGCGATTATAACATTAGAACAAAACATGAAACCACAGCTTTGCATTACTGCTGTTGTTTTGTTTTGTTTGAATAAATAAATGTTTTACTGCTGAATAAGATGATATATAATTGATTAATTATTATTCTATCTAATCTCACTTTTTTAAGCACTTTTTATTATCATTATCATTCTCAGGCTAAAAAAAAGTGAAATATTGAAAAATGAACCCTAGAAAACAATACACAAGTGTGCCAAAACAGAATTTTTGATAACCATTGGGTTATCAAAATCGCATGTTTGTAATAGTATTGTCATGTATATCAAATGAAATTGAAGAAAAAAATAGTACATTTCCAGCACATCAGACATGTGTTACAGTATCTATCTATTTATGTATCCCTATGTCTAATCCCGTGTTAGAAGTCAATGTTGCATGCACTTTATGCTGAGTCCAACATGAGACGCCACTAGCACTCCCCAGATGTCATATATCTCTTTTGATACAGGCTGCGACTATGACCTTGTGTAAATCACACAAAAAGGACAGTTACTGTAAATAGTTACTCCACTGACTTATGTTTGAAGTAAGAAAACTTTTTTTCAGTGCTTTTGTGCAGACAAAGTGTTCTCACTTAGACTCTAATAATTCACTTCACATGTATGCAAACCTAACTCACCCTCTTTGCTTGCACACACACATATGCGCTCATATTAAACAGAAGAGGTTCAGGCAGGGGACAGCCAAGCTGCTGGATAAGACAGAGTGAGTGATTGAGAGAAGGAATGGGGGAGCCAGAAGCAAGAAGAGATAAACTTAAACTGTCTGGCAAAGAAGTCTAACCACGTAAGTATCTCATCTTTATTTAACAGAAATTTTTCATTTATTAAAAAAAGCATTCATCAAGATTTAGAAAGCTGAAAAGCGAGAAAGAAACAAATGCCATTATCACTGTGTGCTTCATGTAACTCAAATAGATATGTTAAACACTGTGGTTAAAATAAGAAGTAGTGACTATTTAAACAATTTTTTCCTTTTTTTATTGACTTTTTTTTGATTGCATATTCATGCTACCAGTTACTATTTAAAGACATTTTACTGGTAAAAACAAGTACCAGTACAATTCAATCAAATAAGTCATTGAATCAGTTTTCCACTCTTATGTGGGAATGGTGTATGTTTGGATGCAGGATAGGCCTCAGTTTTACCACCATACATTACCAGTCAAATGTTTTAGAACACCCCGACTTTTCCAGTTTTTTATTGAAAAAATTTATTCTTCAGAAAGTTTTTCCCATATCTGTTCCAGAAGTTCCCATAAGTGTGTTGCACTTGTAAGTTGCTTTGCTTTCACTCTACACTCGATAGGTTTAAGTCTGTTTTCATCTTGTTCTTTTTTCCTAAGGTAGTTCTGACATGCTTAGACTTATGTTTAGAACCATCTTTTTTGCCTACTAGACGGTCTACAAAGATCCTGCATGATGAACCAAAGATTTCAAATTTTGATTCATCAATCCATAATACCTTCTTCCAGTCTTCAGTAGTCCAGTGATGGTGTTTCATGGCCAGGGCAAGCCCCTTTGTCTTATTCTGATGCCTTAGCAATGGCTTTCTTGCAGTAACTCGTCCTGTCAAACCTGCAGCTCGAAGTCTTCTCTTCACAGTTGAAACTGAGGCTTGCTTACTACGACCACTATTAAGCTGTGCTTGAAGTGGTTGTCCTGTGAGCCACCTATAACACTAGCTGTCAACTCTCAGAAACTTGCCCTCTGATTCAGTTGTAGCTTTGGGTCTGCCAGACCTCTTCCGGTCAGAGTTTGCCCCAGTTTCTGAGTGCCTTTTGATAGTTAAGGAAACTGTACTCACTGACACCTTGACTTTCTTTTTAATTCCTCTGTAGGAAAGAACTACATTTTTGAGTGTTATCATGGTCTGTCTCTCTTCCATTGTTAATTGCCTTTTTCTCACATTTTTGTAGTAACACACTATTTTTTGCAGCACAACACTGTTCAGCTGTTGCTCACGAGAGTATGATACCACAGTGTGTTCCAACACTGCTTTTATACAGACAGAGGGAGTTGTAAGTAACCAGAAAAGTTGGAACACCTGTAGGAATTAGTAACGCCAGCTTCCAATGCTCAATCAACCTACATTGCTGCAGAACAGCTTTAAATTGTTAACCTATTGTGTGTTCCCTGAAAAAAGACTTTCTGTATAATTCTGAAATGTACATTATTTTTAAGTTTTGGGTAGCCTTACCTTTTTTTAACCTATGGCAGTTCACCACTTACCTTTGTACCACTTCAAGCTATTCATTGTGCTTGAACGGCTAGAATTGCAATAAATAACTGGAAAAATTGGGGTGTTCTGAAAACCCCCATTCTTACTCCTAAGATCACTATCATACTTCCCTGATCAATATGCCTGCATCTTTTCACACCTCCCCTGTCACAGTCCTAGGTCATTTGACCCACTGTTTTGAGTTTTCTTATATTTTGATGTTTGTTGTTTATGTTTAAGTCTAATTTATCTTAAGCTCCTAGGTTGCCCAGTTATAGTTGATTGTTTATTAGATTCCCCTTCTGTCTTCACCTCGTGTTTCCCAATGTGTTTTCACTTCCCCTGATCACCTCCTGTCTGTATTTAGCCTCTGAGTTTTCATTCATTCCTTGTCTCGTCATCTGCTTAGCCTGCTTATTACTACGTCTATGTCATGTTTCCAGGGATTTCATGTATTCATGTCAAATCTTCACATTTCAGGTTTTTCATGCCAGGTTTCCACGTTCATGTTAATGTTCCAGGATTTTTATGTTAGCGTTAGATCACCCAGTTTAAGTTATAGCTTAGTTTCACCCTTGCCCTTTTGTTTTGTACTATTTCACTGGCCTCGAATAAACGGCTTGTTCTTTGTTAAATTCGTTTTGCTCTTTTGCGTGCCAGCACTTTGGTCCTCCTCACTCCACACAGTCAGCTTCGGCCAGACTGTGAAATCCCCTAACTATAAATGTATCTCTTCATTTTTCCTAATTCTTTGCTTTATTGTTCATTTCTTAAACTATTCCCTCCACTCTTACTTTCCTCCATTCACCCTACCACCCTCCCTAAGGTCCCTTGCTTCCTCTCGCTCGGCAACTGATAAAAGGAGGAATAAATTAGGGAGTCCATGTAGATTGTGATGGCCACTCCTGACAAGCTTTAATCAGAGTAGGGAATCATGATGATTCAGAATACAAAGTATGCAGGACCAAGAATTTAGTGAAGGTCAGCAAACTGAACAGATTTGATTGGCTACTTCCTTTAGCTCACCACACTCTCTGACCTAAGAATCTTTTAGTCAGCATGACTAAATGGTAGTCATGACAGACTACCTGTAGATAAGTACAGGAAAGCAAAAAGGTTATACCACTAGTGATGTTAAAGTTCTACTACTGTACAATTCCAGGAGACAAGGTTGCCAAAAATTAAACAAGCATTAAGCTGTTCCAAGTAAAAAAAAAGCACAATTGCACTGAAATTAAAAGGTATTTGTTTAGTCACAGCATTCACTCGTACTGGTAGAATTCAGTATTTCATTGTGGAATATTGCAGCACTCTTTAAACATTCTGCATCAATCTTAGTTTTCAAACTGCTTCCTCAATGGACCACAGATGGGACTCTAGATGTAGCGCTGCTCTCTTGTGTGAGACTTGTGCTTGTATGTTTATCATTCACGCCAACTTAGTTAATTAATGTGTACTTCCTTGTTAAAAGAAACCACAAGATGCACCAGGTTTTATTCCAAAAAGGATAAAAGTTATTAAAACATGTTGTCACAATGACATTTCCACTGCGAAATTAAAACAATATGCTCTAAGAAGCTTTGTTGTACAGTGATCTTTGCAGTGCTATTACACATGACATAAAGCTGAATGCCTAAAACCTCCTTGTTCATTAAGGATCATGCCAGTCAGTGTAGAAACGTGGTCCGGTGAGGTGATTTAAATAGTTTTCTGAAAGCTCTGTGGGACAACACAGCACTCACACAGAAGACCAGAATTTTTCTCAGCTGTTTACTGTTTGTTTCTGTACCTCATAACAGTTTTTTTTTTTGTTATTGTATTTACTGACAACAAACAAAAACCTCTTAAGGTACCAAAAATAGTAGCTGTTTGTTCTTTGCAGAGTTACACTGTCCATAAAGATAAAAGCCAAGACTGTAATCAGTTTTTTTTTTCATTTTTAATTTTTTTTACAAAAGCACAGAGAAACTACGTATCATTTCCTTCTTACAGTGGACGAGTGTTTTAGTTCCTCTATAATTAGTTGAACTCACCTGCTATAAAAAACTGTTTTTTTTTTTAATCACAGAGACTAAGTTATCCTTATTCTGAAAGCCTGATAAGCAGCAAGCCACCAGCATGAAAGTCATTTGACTTCTGAAAGTCGACTGTCTCTGGCACTGAGTTGGGTTTTTACAGGCACTTGAGTTTTGGTAATTGGATTGCTCTTTCTTCCTTCTGTGTGTCTCATCAGGTAATCAGTCTACATTCTCCAACCCCCCCCCCCCAAAAAAAAAAACAACAACATGAATTTCTATAACAAGCAGGGGCGGAGCGTGGGGGTGGCTTACTGGGCTTAAGCCCGGGTTGTTTTGTCAGAAGCCCAGGGTCTTTTGGGGTGTAATTTTTTTCATAGTTAGATGCCTGGCTGACAACTGTATAAAACAAAAAGTACACACAATATTCGAAGCACATAGTGCACACTGTGGGAATTTATGACTGTGCGTGAATCCCCCCTGATATTGGTATGATCCGAGCTCAGGCACTAAGCGACTGAGCGAGGGGGCGGGGCAGCTGCTGCCTGTGAGTTCGCTGTTGGAGAAACGGAGCCAGCCATACTAAGGAGAGCTTAAGTTTGACCAGGTACCAAAGCAAACCATTCGTACCGTACAAATAATGTAAATATGACGGTGTATCACGAAAGATTGATATCAAACTGATCACTTGACCAATATTACATTACTTGCTCTTCAAGTGAATCAACAAATGGCGAAATGAAAAGCCGAACAAATGCTATTTTTTAGAGAGTCTTAGCTTACGTGTGTTTATTTCATATTTTCAGTTCTTACCCTCTCCGACTAAATCGGTTTCAGTTATGTACTGAAATATAAGAATGGACATTAGAGGGTTCTTTCAAAGAAAAAACTCAGGTAAATGTTATTTTATATATTATGCTTTGTATGTTGTTCAGTATATCTATGCAAAACAAGAGGGATTTCAGTACACAGCAGGATATTCACATTTGTAACCAGATATTTACATACACTTTAGGGAGAAAACATAAAACATTTTTACTGTACAACATCAATTTAGAGTAAACTTTTGTTTTAGATAAATATTGAAATATCTTTTGAAGTAGTTAAATGTCAGAATAAAGAGAGACAGAGCTGTCTATTTTTATCACTTTGATCAAATTTAGGAGTACATATACACTAAGTTTGTTAATTAATAAGAAACTCCAGACGATTCCATTCTGAGCTGAAGAAGCTTCTGATAGGTTAGTAGAGTCCATGTGAGTAAATTGGTAGCACAGCTGTGGATGCATATAAGGCAAAACACAAAGCCTGTTTCTGTGACATGGGAAAATCAAGAGATGTCAACCAAAACACCAGAAAAAGAATTGTGGAGCTCCATAAGTGTGGCTCAATTTTGAATACAATTTGGTGCCATTTGCAGTTAAGAAATACAGATAGTTTCTCTCTTTACGCTTAAAGTTAACAAATATGTTTTTTATATTTATCAATCTAAAAAAATAAACATTTAGTCTGATTTGATGTTACAATTAAAAAAGTGTTTGTGTTTTGATCTGAAGAGTACATAAATATCTGGTTTCAACTGTATATTTGATGATTGTCAGCACAAAGAGGGAGAGAGAGGAACAGAGAGGGAGAGAGAGGAGAATGAGGACAGAACAGAGATGGAACAAGAGCAGGTGAGACACACATGTTAGTCAAATGGTTGTTTACCAAAAGTATCACCGTATCATAGGTACTCATGTATCTCGTACCTAGTGTTTCTTTTTAGGTTTGCTATTTTTCAAATTCTATATTTATTAAGTTCTGCAGGCTTGTTTGCACAACAAGGCTAAATAATTATATAAACTTTTCTCAATCTAAATAGTGGACTTTGGTAGAATTAAAAAAACAAGTGTAGTGCAGGTCTATGATGATTTTTAGTGCTACCATCATCTAGTTCTGATTCTGGTTCTGTCTTGGTTAAGCCCTCAGTAGTCCTGATTTTGAACTGTTGTAGTCCTGTTTTAATTCCGGATCAGTTCTGGGTCTGGTTGAATTGGAGTTTAGTCCTCATGTCATGATACAGCCCCGATTTTGTTCTGGCTTGCTGCTTAATTAAAAAACTAGTTTAAGGTGTCCTGCACATGTGATATATATTTTTCCTTATAGGAAGTCATTCTTTTTTGAACAAAACTCAAAACAGAGCCTATTAATCTTTCAGTCATTTCTAACCCCCCCCAAAAAAAAAAAAAAAAAAATCCCACATGCATACTAAATGGTAAATGGCCTGTATTTATATAGCGCTTTACTAGTCCCTAAGGACCCCAAAGCGCTTTACATATCCAGTCATCCACCCATTCACACACTGGTGATGGCAAGCTACATTGTAGCCACAGCCACCCTGGGGCGCACTGACAGAGGCGAGGCTGCTGGACACTGGCGCCACCGGGCCCTCTGACCACCACCAGTAGGCAGCGGGTGAAGTGTCTTGCCCAAGGACACAATGACCGAGACTGTTGGAGCCGGGGCTCGAACCGGCAACCTTCCGATTACAAGGCGAACTCCCAACTCTTGAGCCACGATCACCCCTTTAGGGCTAAGTATAAAAAGTGTTTTGCTTAAGGGAATATTTCATTGCCCCATCTCTCTTTTTCACTTTCACAATCTCTGTACCTCTGCCTCTTATCAAAGCTGTGATGGTGAATGATTCACCACAGTGACAGTCCCAAAGAGGAGGAGAAAGAAAGGAATGTCTATTTTTCTCTCTTTATGACTGTGTGATCCCATCTTTTCTCTAGTCCTCTTTTGAGTCCCCCAGCATTTTGCATTGTGATATATTCAGCACCCTGCTGAAAGAAACCAGTGAGGAGAAGAAGTGAAGATGCAGTATAATATTTGAGAAGAGTGAGACTAAGTTAAAAATACACTTTGGTGGGGCCAAGTCAAAGCATCTTCTAGAGGTTTATTGTTTGCAAAGATGTTGCCTAATGACCAGTGGCAGTTGTAAAGCCTGTTGGGGCTAGAGTATCAAGTTTTGAACTAATAAGGAACACTCCGGTGTGCCATAAGCACAATGCAAAGCCAGCTGGGCATTTTTATAATAAGTAAAATGATGGTATTCAGTTTAATCAATACTTCATCTAAAACAATAAAGAAAAATACAATAAATGATAACAGAAAGCACATGGGTACTTCCTTTGAAAAATAAGCCAAAAAAAAAAAAAGAAAGAAATTAAAGGATATTTTAAAAATTATAGCTGACAGGTTTAACCCAGGCATGTTTTTCTTTCTATTGTTTGTTGTAGCTGCACAGTCCTTTCTTTTTAGCAGGTTTATCCATACCTGTTTGTCTTCTGATTATGCGGTGCAGATTCGTCTGATACAGTTGCGGTCAAATCAGATTTGGCATTTGTAAGACAGCCATCGGATGGTCAGAAAGTGGCATTGCAGGTAACAGTCAATATACAGGACATTTAAGGTAGAATAAGGGGCGAAACAATTTTGCTCATTATATCAGATGTCCCGGCTGAAACAGGACAGTTGGCAACCCTCGTTGGCGCTCCTCCAACCACTTCAAGTCACCATTTTCTACCCTGTAATTTTTACTATCCTAATTACTGCTATGCTAAGTAAGCTGATATTCCCCGACAGTGTCCTACAAAACAACAGGCAAAAACATGGCTTTTGCCAGAGACCATGTTTATTTCAGTAACAATGCTCAAGACCAAGCTAATTGGTTTTTAAGTCTTTATACTTTAACTATTAGCTTTTACAGTCTCTCCACGCTAACAGGTCAACTGATTTGCAACCATGCACATTTGGCTTTGTCACCTCACAGCTAACGGAGCTGAAAACACTAGGTTGCTCTGTTAGCCAAGTTAAACTACACAAAAGTTAAACAAACATAATTAAGTTAAACACAAAAAAGTTAAATAAAAAGCTAAATAAGAGAAATGATGTGATGCCAGCTGTCACGGATTGCCGGGGCAAGCCGTGTGGAATGTAGAAAAGGACCCAAAGGGCAGCAGCTCTGGAGCAGGTGAGTGTTTATTAACAAAAGAAAATACAAACAGCAATGGCATGGGTGAAGGTGAAACAGGAAAACCTAAACTGGGTAAAACTAACAAAAACAAACCAGAAACGAAGATGCAGAGGTCCGGGGAAATACATACGGAGAGACGCAGGGAGACCGAGGGGAAACAACACAGACGAACCAGCAATTACTAAGACAGAAAATACAACTTAAATATACTTAGAGAACACAGGGAGATTACACACAGGTGGGAGACACAGCTGGGAGTGATAAACATGACGAGACTAGGGAGGCAAACTGAAAACACTCACATAAGACGCAGACCTTCACAATAAAACAGGAACTTGCACATGAAAGGACACAAACTAAGAAACGCGGACTGGATACCGGAACACACGGGCAGAACAGAGTAAACACTAACCAGAGGAAGAACAGAACCAAAATCGCGAAGAGAAAACACAAAACGCTGGGTCAAAAGGACCCAGGATCATGACACCAGCGAAAGTTACACTTTTCAAATTCTCTCTCACACAGTTAAAGCTAGAGTAAGGTAGGAGCATTGAGCTATTTAGCATTCTATTTAACCGTAGGCTAATCGTTCAACTCATTGTCTTACTTGGTAGCAAGTAAGACTCTGTTAATGACTTATGGTAACTCACTTATTAATCACTCCTTTGAAGTGGCCATTCTATGTCACAGAATTAGCAATGGTGCAAGCTGTTTTTTATCCAGCGCAAGATTAGAAAAATTTGTATATATAGCCTTGTCTTTTTTCTTGTGATCTGCTGGCCCTGCTTCTCTTTTGGCATTAAAAGCTACTGTTGGGATCTATTAGGGAGTTGCAGCATCAGTTTTTCAACTGAAAGATGTGAACACGGGTGGTTTTATTTTTTTCTTTATTTCTCATATATTTGTTGGAGTTTTCCTATCAAAGTACAGCATTTTGGGTACAGGAGTATTTAAATGAGTCACACAAATAAGATTTACTAAGGTTCACAACATGCAATTCACTGCAAAATTTGAAAAACAAAAAACAACAACAACAAAAAAAAGTCCTATTTTGCGCCTGATGTGTCTGCGATATTTGCTGCTTGGAGTGTTCATTTAATTGGAATTCCAGGGAGGGAAGATGTTATCAGGGCGAGTGCATAATTGGCACAGATGGACTGCTCCAAGCTGTGAGTGCGGTGCCAAGGTTTTGGTTACGTCCTGTAACTCTTCACTCAGTCCTCAACCATTCATTCAGTTTAAGGCCAAGTCCAACACATCTCTGATCTTTAGTATGTCACAAAAATGGATTAGGTATTGGGTAAGCCAGACAGCTAAAATACTTTTCACAGTGAGTACACAGTGGACTACAGTCACATTTTTGTTTGTACAGAGAAATTAGTCTATAATTAAGACAACTCAAAATTCTAGAGTTGTCAGAACTGTGTAGTTTGATGGTAACAGCAAAGTTACCAAAGCATTGTTGAGGTATGTGTTTAGGTATTGTACTATATTTTAATCAATTTTAAATCATGCTTTTTATTTGTTTTTGTTTCTAATGTCTCTGTAAAGCACTTTTAATCACCTTGTTGTTGAATTGTGCTATACAAATAAACTTGCCTTGCCTTGCCTATATACAGCTGCTAGCTTCCATAGCTTTTAGAAGCTGTTAAGCTCCAGAGATATCACAGTACAGTTTCAATGGTACTTGGTACAAATACACTCACTTTCAACAGAATGAGCAGTATAATACATTCAAAGGTGAAGTACGTTTTCCTTGAAAAATATATCAGAATGGTTTCATTTATCTTAAACAACCAAGAGACTGAAACAAAGACAGAATTTCCTGAAAATTGTGCGGTAGGCCCCTATCACAAAATCCACTTATATTTCAAATGGTGTTTTAGAGCATAATGATCATTTAAAGCCTTTTCATGAGTTTTATGTGGACAAAACAACAATAGGTCACCTACCTCGCTTGTTGCACCATTACAGTTTGGTGCAATTTACTGCACTCTGTTCAGGTCTTTCCAAACAATGATTAAGTTCAAGAGCTAGTCAGTCACACAGAAAAATTTCAGATTGCACTACACAAAAGAATTCACATAAATATGCAGGGAGTCAAAAGAGGTACTTCACCCTTAAACATTTTATTGTTGGCGTTAGTGAACCAAAGAAAATCTTGGTCTGTTTAGATGGTACCTACTACTTTAATCAATTTATTGGTTGTGGGGAGTAAATTGGCCACAGTGCACTTTATCTGTTAACCCCATTTGACTAAATTAGATTATGAATAAACATGAAATGCCGGACTGTTGAGCAAATTATGTCATTTGAACTTAGTTCTTCTTTTTAATATATTATGTTTTTGATTTCTTCTTTTAATAAAGTGACAAGTGGCACAGTGGAATGGTTAGCACTGTCACCACAGCTGGCTGGGACCTTTGTGGGTGAAATTTGCATGTTCCAGAGGCTCTCTATATCCTTTTTTAGGTTAAATGGTAATTCTCAATTGGCCATAGGTGTGAATATCAGTGTAAATGGTGGATTGTCTCTGTGTTAGATATTCTATAAACTGGTGACATTTCCACGGTGTACATGTCCAGATGTCTATGACATCTGGCTCCATTCCCACTTGAGAAAGGTTTGGATGGATGGATGGATGGACAACAAACTCAGAGCCAGCCAACCTGCTCTTGCCCATTGCCACTGCATGTCATTAAATTTTGTGTTCTCTCTCCTCCATAGTTTGTCTTTTGTCTTTGTGTAAAATATCTCTATGTTAAACCTACCTTTCTTTTCATGTGCTGAAAATTCCTCAGAATACTATCTACTGCTTTAAACCGTCTTGAACCTCACAAAGTTGAACTTTTGGGATTTACCTACATGACAAAATATATACAGAGTAATAAAAGACAGTGAATGCTCACTTCTCCAACCATCAAATTGGGTGTCTGTTAAACTGGTGTCCTTTTCAAATATATGCTAAACATGACTCTTCATTTAGAATTTTAACACAACATTTGGGATGCATTTTTGACAAATGAAAAAGCACCAGTGGACTGCATTCTTTCCCTTCAGGCCCTTATATGGTTAGGCAATGGTTTCACAGTGTTGGACAGTCCCTGCACTTGTGCTGCCTCAACTAAGTAAGCTCCAGGTTGGGAGCTACCAGCTTTAACTGAAACTGCTCTGACTGCCATTGTCTTCCACCATACTAATGTCCGCTTCAGGGGATACTGGAAGGGAAAGACCTCGACCTTAAAAAAGGCCTCTGTGGTATGCGTGCCTTCTGATTCTGTTTCTATACTTTTCTCAGGCCTTGGGATTTCACAGAGCAACTCCTGCCTCACACATCCATAACCATTATTTTTCACATTACCTCTAAGCACATTTTGTAGGATGTTTTAAAAAGACTAACTGGACTTAATAGCAGATAATTTACTTTTTGAATAACTAATGATATATAGTGTAAGAATTTATGTAATATTAAAATAAAATGACATTAAGCAAATTTTATTCCTGTTTCCCGTGTGTGTTACTCATTATCATTTTTGATCAGGCTACAGAATCTCAACAATGGGGTGTATACTTAATTAAAATGCCTTTTAAAGTGTACATTTACATACACATATACATTTTCTTTCATTAAAATAAGATATTCCTTCAGTCAGTCATGAGAAACAATGTTAATCACAAGTAAAAGGAGATTTTATGATTCCATCAGAAAATGACAATATGTTATTAAAACAGCCATCAAGTCCCATGCCCTTGTCGTTTTGAACAATAGGTCTGTCTCCATTTCTGCATATATAAAAAGTTCCTAGGAATATTTCTATTGCCTAAGCTTTAAAGTGCCCTTTAAAAATATGTAATTTATATCATTTGCTATTTTTTCATTTGAATTCAGAGGGGATCTCTGAGCAGTAACAATTTGTCCAAATCCTTGCACATGAAACACGAGCTCATTAAAATGTTTGGTGATATCCCAGAAACCTAATATAGTATCTCTAACATATTCCATTCCAAACATCAAATACCTAACCTAATCGGAATTATCCTCTAATTCTATCATTTGGTGAGACCGGGAAAATACACACGTATGTTAAAAAACATACACACATACAGTACAAATGCTTTTAAAATCAAGCTATTTGCTATGATGGGCTTTTGCAAGTGGTTACCATGGTGAAAATTAGCAAGCCAAACCGCTTGCGTTGATTACCCTTTCAGAGATATGGGGATACAAATAGAAGTAGTTAATCTTGTTTAGGGCACACAAATTCATTGTGACAGCTCGGCTGCTTCAACCCTGCAGAGTGTCGCAGTTTAAATTGAATGGACTGATTGTAAAAGAGAGAAAGAAAAGAAGAGTACTATAATTTTTTTATTTTTTTTTTAAGCAAGAAATAGTTTTGGGTCTAGTTTGGACTGAATCTAAATTGTTAGTTATTGTCTTAGATTTTTCTTCTTTTTTTAAAAAACTTTTTTAAAGTACAAAATAGAACTTGTATATTGGTATGCAACTATGACTTGGACAAAACAGTGACAGTGTAGCTGGGAGAAATATAGTCTAACCATTTTTCATAATTAGCCAATAAACATGCAGGGAGATACTGGATTCATTAAAAAAACAGCCCAAGTGGGTAGACAGGCAGAAACACACACACAAATACACGCATGTGCACAAATGCATGCATGCATGCAAAGATCTGCACAGAGTTGAACAGTGACAAAGTAAATGCACAGTAAATAATACACAATAATTTAAGTATATCAGCCCTTTAGTCATTTACAATGATTCATGTGGAATTAATAACATCAACAAGTAACACCTCTGAAAGAACCGTGCACTAGCTGACTTATGGTTGTAATGAGCACATAGGTCATAGAGGGACATACATCTCATAGTGTAAACTTCTCTCTTGAGGGAGACACACACTATATAGAAAACTGTGGAAGTTAGATTAAATGGAAGCAGATGCAGTGGAGTGCACTAAAGTGGATATTTAATCACAAACATTGCAAGGAAGGGGTGCCTTTTGAGAGGGTATATACTGTATGAACCCCAATGGCAGAAGAGCTCACTGAGAGGAAACACACACACACACACACACACACACACACACACACACACACACACACACACACACACACACACACACACACAAAAACGGTATGTGTTAAGAGATTAGAAAAAAAAGTGTCTTCCAACACAATCTGTGCATGATTTTTTTTTTTTTTTTTCCTTTTGTGGAAGAGCTTTGGGGTTCAGATTGAGTAAACTTGGATGACTTTGTAGTAAGCAAACAATAAAGGAGTTCTTTTTGCGCTGAATGTTTGGTGAAGAAAAATCCACCAGCCATTATACTCGTGGAGCTCTAATTATGTTGTCGGCCTAAAATTTATTTTCTGCTGTGGCTTCCCATTGTATCTCAGCTTTTGTTTGGCTTGTGTTGCTTCTGTATACGTTTCTTCCTATTTAACCTCAAACACAAATTGATTTTGGAACACTCCCTGTAATTTTCTATGATTTTCCATTTGATCGCTTGCTCTCTTAATACAGATACTTGGTTGTGCTTGAAGCTTCGAGTTTTGTTGAGTGCGACTATGCTACATTCACAAGCACTCTCAAACACACGCTACACAGTACAGAATACATCCATTTATTCCTTTCAGCTGAGAAATACAGATGATACAAATGATTTGCCTAAAATCAATAAAGGAGAAACTAAGACTGGAGTAAAATGATTAAAAGTCAACTAGACAGGTTAAGAAAAATATTTCATTAAAAAGACAAACTGATTCAATTTATCCTAATTGCTGCAGAGATGCATTCAATCATTGTCACCTGATACACCATGCAGTGATATTGGGCAAATAACAATAAATAAATGTAAAAAAACCACTACTATAAACTAAACACATGCACCACACACACACACACAGACAAACTGAAAGAAAAAAAAATAGGTTTTTATACGTAATTTAAATAATTAAGTGAATTTAAATCCTAATCTTCTTCCCAAGGCATTCCTCAGGTTAGATATAATCTCTCCTGCAGGTATCTTTCACCTTGGGTGTGGCTACAAAATCTGAAAAGGCAATCATCCTGGATGCATCTTAATCCAGGGGGTAATTTCCAGAGGGGTTATGACCCCCCCCCCCCCCCCCCCCCCCCAATAATCAGACCCAACCAATATAACCCCTCTATAAAATTATGAATTATCTTGCATAAATAGGCTGCTTATTTTCTTTACTCCTTTCAGGTATCACCAGCAAAATAGTTGCATGTTTAATCATCTGGGAATTTACGCAGATTTATTTATTTATTTAGACAGAGATCTTGAACCCCCGAATGTTCAGCACAAAGTTACACTGATGTCCTAACCACATGCTGAAACAACCTCAAGTGGCTCTTTTCAATATGGAGAGGCATCAGGTCTATTCCCCACAGCTGTGCCCCAGGGACATGGTTTGGGGACACTTGTAAATGAAATGGTCAAACTCCCACGATCCATCCAAGTACTGTTAATCATGCTTGATATCATTATTGCTTTTGTACTTTTAGGATGTTTTGAAAATAAAAAAGCAAATAAAACATGCAAATAAATAAATACTATAACATTTTAAAAATATTGATTTGGGAAAATGTGAATTTTACATTCATTCATGGTTTATATACCATATATACATAAAAAATATAAATGTAAAAGTATATCAAGTTTATAAACTTAATATTTATTGTGTATTGTAATCGTGCACTTACATGTGACTGTTATATATTTTATGCTGCATTAATAACTAATGAGTATAATTTTAATGACAAGATTAAATATCTAAATATTTGGGATTTAGACTATTGAAAAGTATTGTTAGTTACTATTTTTACTCTATTTAATCCATGCCTTATTAAAAAAATAGTACTAACATTATTGTTTTCTACAACATGGCTCAGTGTGAGTGCATGTTATTTGTTTTTGCTGGCAGTAGTGTGTTGGTATTTTCTAGCAACTTTACATTAGAACTTCTTCCCCTTTGAAAATGGATAAACATTCCCAACTTTTTCCAAGTTCCAAACCACCAGACACCAAGTGCTCAATGTTATCATACTAGTCAAGGCAACCTTTTCCGCCTAAATTCATATACAAGAATTTTGAATTGCAAATAGTATGTTTTAGACAGACCGTTTTTTCACCAGCATTAGCTTATTTTCAAAGTAAATATTGTCTTCATGTACCTTCATAATATTTTTACTACCATAGTGTTTATCTCATTCTTCAGTATCCATATTTGGAAATGAAAAATACAAGTTAATGAAACTAAAAAACATAATTTACAGATTACAGCATTGGTTCTGTTGTGTTGCTTAAACAAATGTCAGTTTAAATGTAAACCATGCAGACCCTTAATTTAAAGTAGTGTCAATACTTTAAGTTAGACTACCTTTTTGAATGTTACTTACGTATATTGAGTTGTGTACTTTTTGCCCAGATACTGAGTATCTGGGCAAAAAGTACAGAGGGTCGTGAAAACTGCCCAGCGCATCGCCGGAGCACCACTTCCTGCCATAAAAGACATCTACAGGAAGCGGTGTCTGAAAAGGGCTGGGAAAATCATCAAAGACCCCAGTCACCCATCACATGGACTCTTCACCCTCCTGCCCTCTGGGAGGCGCCACAGGAGCCTCCGGACTAAGACCACCAGGTACCGGAACAGCTTCTTCCCCACAGCTGTCAGACTCCTGAACTCTGCCTCCTGACATCTGACCCACGTTAAACTCATGGACTGAACATACACACACCCACAATGGACAACTGTACCCTCAAACACAATAATAACATGGACTGAACCACCACTCACAACCACTAGCACTTTATATAGCCTCTGTAGAAACTATCTACACCCTCACTTATCTTAACTGCACTAATGTATAGCTCTGTGTAAATAATCATTCTGTACATTCGATAATCTTTAATCCTACAACTGTTTACAACTTGCATAGTTCCCATTTCTGTATAGCTGTATATCCCAGATTCTGTAAAGTTATTTATTTCATATTCTGTATAGTTTTTCATATTTATATCCTATTCATATCCTGTACATAGCTTGTACTCACTACAGCCTGTACATACTTATAGTTATAGAATATTCACAACATACTTCATACCGTGTACATTATAACATACCATAATAGACCCATTTCTGTAATATACTCACATATCTATATTATTGCTAATATATATTGTAATATATCTATATCACTAAAGCACTTCTGGATGGATGCAAACTGCATTTCGTTGCCCTGTACCTGTGCATGTGCAATGACAATAAAGTTGAATTCTATTCTATTCTATTCTATTCTATCATTGTGCACATTTGTTTCAAATCTTCAAACTCTTTTGAGACTGTAATGAGTGAGGCTGAAGAGTGAGCAGATCTTCTCTCTGTGGATCAGCTTTGTCCTGTCTTTACACCCAAACCTCAGGTGGCCTAATCAAGCACTGGGCCTTTGAAGTCTAACTAACTGCAGGCCTCCACGCTTCTCTTCTCTGTGTGTATTTGTGTGTGAATTGTTTGGGTCTGAACCAACACATGCTTGAGTCTACATTTGGAAATATTTTAATAGTATGGAGTATTTGCCTGTGTGTGTGTGTGATGTTGTGTGCCTGATCATTCTCCCCTTACTGCAGTAGCATTGACAAAAGAGAAGCGCTAATCTGTTTGCCATTGCAAATGTGTCAAAAGAAAAGCCAAGTGGATGAATCTTTTATCCCTATTATTTCACTATGTTCATGATGTTACGACAAATGTGTCCTTGATAACTAGAAAACATGTGTAACAATAATAGGTTTACAATTTAGAGTACATATAGTACATAGACTGACTCAGCCACTATCACCATTTGGACTGTGGATTACCATTCTGAAGCTTCCCCCAAGGTTGTTTTAAACTTCAAAATAACATAAAAAAGACGATGATTAATGGACCCATGGGCACTTTGCCCTAAAACTTTTGCCCTAAAACCTTAATTCCTGTCTTCTGTACATGGAACCATCATTTGGTAGATTAACAATATGATGTTTTAAATATATAACTTAAAACTAGCAATTAAGAAAATAAAGTAGTAGTCAATGGAAGTGATATATTTTCATGAACATCTCTACAATCTGAAGTCCATTGTCATCATCATTTGTCTTGATGTTGTGATCGAAAAACAGATGCTCAACTTTAATAATTAAAATAAAAGTAGTGCAATATCTGGAATGTTTAGAGAATTGAAAGCATTGGATAATTGATCGATTAGCACATTTATAGACAGATGAGATGTGTTTCTTCATCAGTAAATTAAGCAAAGAAAAAAAAAGATCTGAAGTTAATTCCAAAAACTTGCATTTGATATTTCATTATGAGATCCAAAAAGATACTGATGAACATGAAAGAAGTCATCATTAGGCTGAACACTTTAAGAGTGGCCAAATCAACAATCCAGTGCATTGTTAGAACATAATAAATGCACTGAGCAGCTCTGCAACCGTAAGGGCTTTAAAGAACACAGAAGAAAGCTAAAATGCATTATGACAGAATTATTTCCATGGTTAAGAACAACTTAACCATGTCAAGAGAACTCTTGAGGAGGAAGATGTATCATTTTCTTGCCTGTCAAGATATGTTAACAATGAGTAAATATAGAGTGAATATATACAATCAATAAATACAGAAAGTAAATACAGAGGGTTTACACTAAAGTGCAAATCACTGGTAAGATTCAAGAACCGGAAGACCAGATTACTCTTTTCCAGAAAATATCTAAAAAAAACTCTGCACATTTCTGGAAAAGAAATTCTTTGGACAGACGAAAGGAAGACTGACTTACACCATAATGATAGAAAAAGAAGAGTATGGAGAAGGAAAGGAACACATTACAGTGGAGGTAAGGTTCTGGCACGGGCATGTGTGGCTGCCAAAGAAAGTGGGTATTTAAAGTGTTTACTGGTGATGTTACTGTTGATATAAGTAGCAGGGTGGATTCTGATATGTAGAGGCCTATACTTTCTGCTCAAAGTTAGACGAATACTGCAAAACTGACTGGACCATGCTTCAGAGCGCAAATGGATAATGACCCAAAACAATAGCAACCCAATAGTTGCTAACAGTCACAACCTAATAATAGTCAAGGTAAAGAAATTGTAATTTCTTCACTCATCATCAATCTGATCTCAGCCCAGTAGTACATGCTTTTTACTGAAGACAAAGTGAATGCAGAGAGACCCACAATGAAGCAGCAACTGAGGTAGTTGCCTAAAGGACTAGGAGAGGATCTCCCCCCATATTTGATGATGCCACTTAATTCAATTACTTATGAGACTCAGGAATTACAGGACTATGCATAAAAGTATCTATCACGCTTAAATATTTAAGGCAATACTTTTTTTAATTGCCTTGAATTAAAGCTGAAAATCTTTGCTTCATCCACATTTTAATTGTTTTCCTCGAAATTCCCTGTGGCAACGCTCAAAGTCAGAATTACAAAAAAAATTGTCATCCAGAAAGTTATGGACCTCACTGTACTTCTTTTATTTGAGACAAATATTCCATTAACATGTAGCTAATACATCTATCTTTAAACAAATTTCCCTCAGTAGCTGTCTTTCAGTAAAGAGCACAAGACTGACAGAGGAGGGTAATTACATTATAGCTATACAGAGACCTTGAGCTGGACTGTGTAGATATTCAGAGTTTAGCTTCAGAGGCTTTCTATTTTACTTCTCTGACGTCAGCTCCCATGACACACATCTGCTTGAGAGACAAAGAAGGGACAGGAGTGCAGTCTGAGAGCACTCTTTTCCCTCTCTTGCTCCTCTAGATTCCACTCACACCAGGGATGGGATGTGTGAGACTTAGGTCGAAGTGGTTTTCTTCTGAGTGGAACCCTCCAGAGTCAGTAACCAATCAGAAAAAGCCATGATTCTATTAGGCAGTACAGAAGGCCATGTACCAGTAATCCTGGTAGATGCTGGAGTGTACTGTGATTGGCCACATGCTGGCACTCTCACATACATTAAATGCTCTTCACAAGTATATAGGTAACAGAGAATTATGTGGTTCCCATCTGACTGTCTTCTTTGTGCTTTTTCAAGGCTCATCACTCAGCATCTGCAATCGTGTACACTCTGCTGTATGGGATGACAGTACCAAAAGGACAATGAAAATCTATTACAATGTAGTGTAAGCATATTAGCAAACAATGTTTAATTATTTGAAGACAGTGAAAATTAGAAACATTTGTCTGCTCTGAGGGAAAACAACACTTGACTATCGAGAGCAAAAGAGATGTTAGTTAGAGCTGCCATCTCCATCATCTGTGTCCAAAATTCAGCACTGATGAAAAAACAAGGAAGAAGCATTGTATATGTTATTGTATTGCATTGTCAAATCGTTTTTGGTTTTTAAAAGTCTTTAAATATTTTAACGTAACAATTGTATACATATTTATTATTGGAAATATGCTAATTTTTACAACCCTACAGCAAACTTTTATCTTAGCAAAATTTACTCTAACCAAGCAAAGGTTACTCAAAGTTGCAAAGACAAAGCAAAATTACCATTAGGCCATTGGCTTATTGTTTTGGAAGACAATGCAAAGCTTTTATAGTTCGCAATCTTTCTGTCCTTCCCTACTGGTCCTATGTACAAAAATACAAAAAAAGTCTATTATCATTATCATTATTATTATTAGTAGTAGTATTAGTAGTAGTAGTAGTAGTAGTAGCAGTAGTATGTCACCATTAAACAACACTGTGGGTTTTGGACAGAGCTAATTCAGATATTTATTTTTAATAAACTGGGGAATCTGTTTCTAAAAAAACCAATAGATAGAAATACTCATATGGCACATCTACAGATGGTTTGCTTTTATAGGGCAGATTTTAAATTGTATGGCATTGAATGCACTTTTTGCCTTTTCTTTGTTTTGAGGATTCAACCTCAAAGTTTGTTAAGAGTTTATAATATAGGACACTGGTAAGCTTTGACTCTATCACAAGGTCCAGGTTAACTAATCTTCGAAATATTGCTAATCCTCATTGACTCGAAATCAATTGCTAGGCTCCTTGTGGATATTCAGTGATAACAGATTTTTGTTTTTGTCTGTCTTGCAGTGGCAAGATGGTTATCCAAAGTGTTGGTTTATTAAGCACATCAGATTACAAGGTCACTATAAAGACACCAAAGTTAAATAAAGATAGGCCCACCATGTCCCATTTAAAATTCTTCATTTTTGTAACTGAGCCCAGTGTATGAATATTGATTAGTACTGGGATGGGATTTTCTACAGTTCTGGCAGTTTGTTTTTCCTCATGTCCTTAACAATGTTTATTACCAGCCTTCATTAATTCTTCAAAGTCCCCAATTCATTTCTTTTTTTTTTTTATCTACCTCTTGTCCTAATCATGCTTGTTTTGGTCTTTATCATTTTAAATTCATCCTTAAACACTGTGATCATCACAAATCGAAATCTCATCTGACTCAGGTGTCTCTTCTTTGAGTCCAAAAGTACAGTCAAAAGTTTAAAGCTGTCTCTTACTGGGAGATGCTCTACCTTAACTGCTGCTTGTGCAGACTAAACAATAGTAGAGGTGATTAAACCGAACAAAGATATTAATCCTTTCTTGTTTGATGTGATGGACAGCCCCAAGGTGAAAGTTTTTGTTTGTTCATTTTCTTGTTAATTTTGTTGTTAATTTTCTTCCTTTTATCTATTCTCTGTGGCGATGAACGTGCACACTCGTATGCAAGCATGCTTATGTGTGCGGTATAGGCCTGTCTCTCCTGAGGTGGCTGGTGATAGAAGTAGTTGTTTGTTTTTGTTCACTTCTCTTTTTCCCCTCGTTCTCTTCCTCTAGGAGAAGACGACCGACTACTGTACCACCCGCTAATCAGCAGTGCTGAGATTAACTCCACAGAAAACCAAACAAACAAAGAGAGGGAGAGATTTTTCTTTTCCGCCTGGGCTTGGCAAGAACTCCTCCCTTCCCTGGATCCCTCGTTCCTTGTCCGAATGGAGACAAGAGGGAGCGCAGAACAAAGGAGTAAGCATCCCTTTGTTGGGATTAGGTGAAAAGAGAAAGGCTCTTGTATTTGAGGCACTAGGCGCATGTTTCCTCATCTAATTTAATAACGTGCTTTTGTGCCTTTGAGATATTTTGTGCTTGTGCATCTTTTTCATATATGTGTGCATGTGTGTGTTTTTGGAAGTTCAAACCTCACACCTATGAAACACCCTGGTCATGCTGATATGTTGGTAACTTGTACCATGACAAGAGACAAAGTGATTCCAAATAAGCCACTCTGACCTGTGAAATGGCAGCGAAAGCTTCGAAGCCGTGTATTTTGGCAAGGATCTTTGTGTCACTATATGCATGTGTGTTTGTTTGATAAGAATGGCTGTAAAAATAACCACAATCTGCTGCAGTGTGGTACATCCGTATGTGGTTTGATGGGATTTGAAATGCTTTTTTTAATTTGTCTTCATTTACAGTTTAGCCATGTAAAATGAAATAAATAAACAGACTAGGGATGACACGAGTGCTCTGTCTTCCTCATTCTGTACTTCTGCACCGCACTTCATTAACTTTTCTGCTCTAAGCAGAAGAGTTTTAATATCTCTCTCTCATACGGTCATGTTCTAAGTTTGTGAGCGTGTCGTTTGGCAGTGTTTGGGCCTCTGCATGTTTGTGAATGGTACAAGCAAGTATACTGGATGTAGAATCCCTTAATGAATTCAGCTCCTGAGAGAATAGTTATGATGGCAACATCTGCCACAGGCATAGCTGGTGTCACATTTAATTTCTTCCTCTGCACACAGTTTTCAACTAAGAGCTTCCTAGTCTTCCATGAAGTTGCTTCTAACCTGATGCAACATGATAGCCATGATTAAAGTCATATCATTCCATCGCTTCTGTCTCAGGGTCACTTGGTGTAAAAAAAAAAAAAAAAAAAAAAAAAAACCAAAACAAAACTTGTAGTGGCAGAAAATGTTTATTAAAAGACTGAAGCTGTCATGAATCGCTGTGCGGCAGGCAGGAGACTGGGAACTTGGAAAACTCACAGAGAGACACACAGGGAGATCCACACAGCATGAGGGACGACGCAACACTGACTCAGAAACACAGGGTTTAAATACACTGGGAAGTAACGAGGGGAATGAGACACAGGAGGGCACAGCTGGGAGAAATCAGGACTGACGAGACAAGCAAAGCAGGACGCATTCACATGAGACACGGACCATCAAAGTAAAACAGGAAGTATCACACAGAGACGTGAACTTGACACAGTGGAGACAGCAACTAAGAAATACAGAGACATAAACCATAAGGCAGAGGTCTAAGAACCAAAATACACAGGGAAATACTCAGCTGGGAACACAAGAGACTAGACGAGAGAGTAACAAAAAACCAACCATGAGAACATAATGCACAATGCAGAGTGACAGAAAACAAGAAACTCAAACATGCAAAGACACACAATTACACAGAACAGAGGGGACACAGAGAGACATGAAGGGCAAGGGATCAAAACTAGAAGCCATAGAATAAATCACACACAAGTACAATAATACAAAAATCACAAAGAACTAAAAACGCTGGGTCAGGAGACCCAGGACCGTGACAGTACCCCCCCCCCCCCCCCCCTCAAGGGCTGGCTCCAGACAGCCCAAACACAGAAAAACAAAACCAAACAGAAAACAACCCAGGGTGGGCGGCGGGGGCCCAGGCGGCGGCGAAGGAGACAACGGAGCAGTTCAGGAGGCCGACCGCGCGGAAGGCAGCGGCGGCTCTCCAGTGTTAGGCGTGCTTGCCATGGCCCGGTGGGCACAGGACCAGTCGAGGCAGGACCAGGCGACGACGGGGCTGCAGCAAGCGAAACAGAAGCCAAAGACGAGGCTGGGCCAGACGGGGACGAAGACTCGGAGGCTGGGCCAGGCGGAGCTGACGTGGCAGGTGGCTGAACGGGCTCGGCGGAGCTGACGTGGCAGGTGGCTGAACGGGCTCCTCGGGCCCTCCAGCGGAGACAGGTGGCTGAACGGGCTCCTCGGGCCCTCCAGCGGAGACAGGTGGCTGAACGGGCTCCTCGGGCCCTCCAGCGGAGACAGGTGGCTGAACGGGCTCCTCGGGCCCTCCAGCGGAGACAGGTGGCTGAACGGGCTCCTCGGGCCCTCCAGCGGAGACAGGTGGCTGAACGGGCTCCTCGGGCCCTCCAGCGGAGACAGGTGGCTGAACGGGCTCCTCGGGCCCTCCAGCGGAGACAGGTGGCTGAACGGGCTCCTCGGACCCTCCAGCGGAGACAGGTGGCTGAACGGGCCCCTCGGACCCTCCAGCGGAGACGAGGAGGTGCTGGCTGGGCTCACTGGAACCCCCAGCGGACGAGGTAGATGGCGGCACGGGAGCCGCGGAGTGCTGGATGAGCTCATCCGAGCTTCCAGCAGGAGCCGATGTAGAGCCAGAGAGAATTGGGACCCCGGGCTCAACGTTAAGCTGGCTAGAAAACTGCACTGCTACGGGGAACTGGGCCAAAGGTTCAGGTGCGAGCTGAGCTGCTGGACACACGGGGACCTGAGCTGCTGGACACACGGGGACCTGAGCTGCTGGACACACGGGGACCTGAGCTGCTGGACACACGGGGACCTGAGCTGCTGGACACACGGGGACCTGAGCTGCTGGACACACGGGGACCTGAGCTGCTAACGGTGGAGAAGTAAATGACTGCACAGGGGACTGAACTGATGTCTGTAGTAACGGTGGTGGTGAGAGTGGAGTAGGTGGTGGAGTTAATGACTTCACAGGGGAATGAACTAGAGGTAGTGACGGTTGTGGTGCTGGTGGTTGAGTGGGTGACTGTGCTAAAGGAGGCTGCACTGGGGACACTGGAGACTCTGGAGACTGCACTGGGGAAAGCAGAGCTGCAGGAGACTGCGCTAGAGACTGCAGTGATGGTTGTAGTGGAGGTGTGACGGGTGGAGGAGTGGCTGAAGTGGCTGCGGGTCGGGCGGCTAGTGGCTCAGCTACAGAGCATATTAACGGCAGGGCTATGGGTTGAATGTCTGACTGAGTAGCAGCCTGAATGGCTGGGTGTAGTGATGGTGGTGGTGGAAGGGAAACAGGTGGTAGTGTGGATGACGGAACTAAGGGCGACTGAGTGGCAGACCGAACTGATGACTGAAGCGATGGTAGAGGTGAAAATGGAGCGTGTGGTGGAGTTAATGGCTGTGCTAGCGGGGACACAGGAGACGCAGCTTGTAGCTGGGCAGCTAAGAGAGCTTCAGGAGGCTGGGCAGCTGATAAACTGTTCACATTACCATCCGTAGCACAAAACACAGCCCCTGAACGAATAGTCCCACGGTTCGACACAGAAAAAGAGTCCTTACTCACCACAGCCGGCGATGTACAAGTCTGAATGTCCGGCTGTGGGGTGGCGCGCTGGCGGCGTGATCGTCGTTTCTTTTTTGATGATGGCTCTGACGGGCCGAGCGGCTCCACATCCGGCCCTTCAGGCAGGTGGGTAGTAGCAGCTGGGGGATGAAGGTGGAGCTCGTTGTGGATTAAATCCTGTTCGAGTGGGTGGAGCGCACTGAGTAGCCAGGGAAGACCAGAGATTAAACGCTGTAGTTTGGTTTCCACAGCACGGCGAAATTCCTTCCCCTCATGTTCGAGCCACAGATGCAGGAGTCTTTCCACGGAGTAGATAATGTCCAGACGCAGTTCTTCTGGTGGGTTGAGTGCTGCTGGGTCCATATCTGGTCGCGTCGTACTGTCATGAATCGCTGTGCGGCAGGCAGGAGTTGGACCCAAAGTGCAGGACTCACAGACTCAGGGAGGTGAACTCAAAACTCAGCTTTATTTGCTGGCAGGGAAAAAACATACAAACTAATCTAAACTGGGAACTTGGAAACCTCACAGAGAGACACACAGGGAGATCCACACAGCATGAGGGACGACGCAACACTGACTCAGAGAAACACAGGGTTTAAATACACTGGGAAGTAACGAGGGGAATGAGACACAGAAGGAGGGCACAGCTGGGAGAAATCAGGACTGACGAGACAAGCAAAGCAGGACGCATTCACATGAGACACGGACCATCAAAGTAAAACAGGAAGTATCACACAGAGACGCGAACTTGACACAGTGGAGACAGCAACTAAGAAATACAGAGACATAAACCATAAGGCAGAGGTCTAAGAACCAAAATACACAGGGAAATACTCAGCTGGGAACACAAGAGACTAGACTAGAGAGAGTAACAAAAAACCAACCATGAGAACATAATGCACAATGCAGAGTGACAGAAAACAAGAAACTCAAACATGCAAAGACACACAATTACACAGAACAGAGGGGACACAGAGAGACATGAAGGGCAAGGGATCAAAACTAGAAGCCATAGAATAAATCACACACAAGTACAATAATACAAAAATCACAAAGAACTAAAAACGCTGGGTCAGGAGACCCAGGACTGTGACAGAAGCACCTTATTTTATACATATTAAGATTGAGGAAGGGTATTTGCAGATTCAGAAGAGATTTGATGGGGATAATCAATTTAGCTTATACTCCAAATGGCTTCAAAGGTGACAGGATGAGGTTATTGACCTTATGTCAAGCAATAAATCGCTTAGAATTAAGCATTCAAGGTATTAGGATGTCAATAGGTTATCACAGAGATAGGAGCATATTTCGATGTCAGTGCTATACCTCAGAGAGAGAAAAAAAAACAGGAAAGCAATAGAGCCTTTGTTAAATCCCCAAACACAATACTCATTGCTAATAGCTCTTTCTAGTATATTGACTATGGTATTGGCTAATGCTCAGCCTGTCTGTATTCCCTTCACTGGAAACCAGAAATCCATGAAGGTCTGTTTATTTATTTATTCATTCACTTTTACGTACTTCTCTGTATCGTATTTATGTTTAGGCCCAAGGCATGTTCAGACTATTTTCTTTGTATTGACTGACCAATATTATTTTGTAAGACAACCAAAACAATGTGTAGCATAACAGTGGATTTATATTTGTATTAAATCACTGCCTTAGGTAGTGAACCTCAAAAACTTCTGAAACCCGATACCGTCAAACACCATAACATGTGCCCCTTGCTAAAAATGTAACTGCATATCGCTGTTGATGCAGCCTGCACAGGTGCAAAAGCCTGCAATGGCATCAACCTTCTTGTGTAGGCTATGTTATAGACTCTACACAGATTGCCTGCAGGACTGAGGCAAAAGAAGATGGGGAGAGAGAATATGAAAATACAGACTGAGACTACAAAAAAACCCTACATGCTGAGATCAATAATTACCCACAATTTTACTCTTTCCACAAGTTTCCATTTATTTCCACACACATTTCTACACACATACATACATGCACATCCACATAAACACTGTATGACACCTCTGAACTCTCTGCAAGAGTAAATTAGTTCTTTCCTTGGGGGTGAAACTCCAGAGTAAAAAAGTGTTTACAAGTGTATGTGTACTCTTTGCAAAACTGTGTGCACTTGTTTCTGTGTGTCCACGGGTGCTCACACACATGTGCGTATTGCTGCATCTCTCGGGGAAGGCAAACACAGGTCTCGACCTTGTCATCGTGTGGGCGTAGGGAATAGCAGGAAGCAATGGAGCCAGAGACACGGAAAATCAGAACATGGCTTGTGAGAAGCCCCCGTGGACTTTTTACAGCCATTGAGAGAACAGGCCTGCAGCATGACAAAATATGACACACACACACGCACACACACCACCACTCCTACGTAAAACAATGTGAAGAGAAGATAAGAGAAGAAAAGAGAAGAGAAGAGAATTCTTCTCATGTTATGATGAACAAACATATTAATCATCTCCTGGCAGTTCTCCAGAGTACACTAGCCCCATTCTATATTGTGTATCACTGCAAATGCATGGTTTTTGCTGTGCCTTGTAAAAAATAAATTAAAAAAAATATATATATATATATATATAATTTAATAAATATGTGAAGTAACTGATCAGGCTGACCATATCTTTATATGTTAGAAAGTTTAATTTCTGAGTTGCACCCATCCAAACTTGACAACACTAAAAGAAATTTTACGTTCAAATTCACAAGGCTGATGAAAGTTCCCCCAACTTTTAAACGTGCAGTAACTATGGGTTAAAATAACATCCTGCCAAATGCTTTGATGGAAGGAGAACAGTGTGAAACAAAATTATCATTGCTTAAGTAAAAGAAGGCTGCCTTTATGGTAATTCATTTAGTATTCATTTTTATTTGCTTGTATTTTGTTTTGAGAACATGTGCTTTTTGTCATGGTGTGTGTCTCTGTGTAATATTGTGTTTTTGTATGCAGCTCTCCCTGCACCAGAAAGACTGTCTTATCTTTATCTTTGCTGAACAGCTTGATATACAAACATAATCTCAATTTCTTTAGTCAACATCTGTATGCTGATAAAACCACTTCAAATTTAAATACACAAAAGCAGTTTTTTAAAAAAAACTGACAAAGCACAGAAAGAAGCAGTGGTTCCAACAATTTCAGAGACAGTTAAAACTAAGCCAACCAATTTACGTGAGGAGGACTTATATATAATAAGCCATATGGACAAATAATATTAGGCGCTAATGTGCAAGGTATATTGTCAAGAAAATAATAAAGTTTTACATTTCACCACAGTCCACTAAACTACAGTGACGGCCAAAAGTAGGATTTCAAAGAACTTATTGTACTTAGATCTACAACCAGGGCATTTTTTCCATTAAAGGTCAAACTAAAAGCCAGTCACCCTCCAATAATCCCTCACATGCTAGAATTTATGCAAACTTTTAGCAGTTTCACAATAAATCAATATACCTTCACATTTAGGAGCCTAATAGCATCTAATGTCAAGGGGGGTCTGTAAAATTGGAAGTACAAAAAAGACCCGCCTGTTCCAAGTTTTTTGTCTTCTTTTTGTGGATCTGACCTTTAGTTGGACTTTAGGGTGTTGAGTAGACCTTTAGATGTTATCAAAGACACTATACATAGATGTGTTGTTAATTAAGTTTAACTTATCTGCTCAGTGTTGCTCTCACTACAATTGATGTTGGCAAGAGAGAGACTTCAAGAGAATGTGCACAAGGATTTGTACATGAATAAACATTTACTATCATACATGAGAATGAGTAAGCAAACCTATTGTGTATACAGTACTGCCCAAAAGCACATGTGTATGTATGGAGCAGTAGTGCATGAATTCACAAATGCTGACACAGACAAGCATTACTTTTCTCTTGCCTGGCCCTATGAGCGTTGAGCCATGTGATGCGAATGTATTATGACACTCTCTGCAGGCATACAAAATTAAACAGGGGCTCCCACAGAAGGAGCCATACGTACTTAGGCAATGATTTCCACTGCTTCATATATGCCGGGATATGCAGAGCTGCATACTTCTGTGCACACACACACACACACACGCACACACACACACACACACACACACACACACACACACACACACACAAACACACACTGATTTATTAATTCAGCTTTTACTTAATAATAAACTAAATCCTAAGAAACCATCAAGGTCACGCCTTCATGTTTAGTGATGCTGAAAGTGCAGTTAAAAGACTATTGAACAAACAAAGGAGTAATAGTCATAACAATGAAAGGATAAATAAAACACAATCAAATAATAAGAGAAGACAGTTTAAGAGGTGTGTAACCATGGTTTGATTTTTGTTTCATTTTATGGTGTAAACAGAAATAACTTGTTCATGGAACAAAATCTTCTACTAAGAAAGTGTTAGATTTCACATTATGTACCCTTGAATGTAGAATACAGGACATCCTATTTTGGTCACAAAACTGCAAATGTTATTTAGACGTTCAGTCCTGCATTTCTTCATCTTTTTCTTACTTTGTTTCCATTTGCTCTTTTTTTTAAATAAATATATGTGGGTACTGTCATAAATACCATCATTGATTCTTTATTAAGGACTCTTTCTTTCTAGTCTTCATCACCATCTTGTTATTAATTTGCAATGATGTAACACTCAAATCCTGTTATCTTAATGTGTGTCTCTTCGCTCTGACCCACCGTGTAGTGACAAACGTCCCAAAAGACACATTCTTGATTAGGTTATCAAAGTATTACATTCTCTTTGATTTCTTTGGCTTGGGAACTTTACATAAAGCAAAGCCAAGCAAATATGCTGCAATAAAATTTCAAAAGTTCAATTATTTGTGCTCATCATTTGTGATGATGGCATATAAGGATGTCTCCACTGCAATTTTTTTCCAGGATTATAAAATATTTCCATAATTATCTTGAATATTTTTAGTTTTTGTTTATGTGTTTGTTGTTGGATAGAGAAACTATGGACATCCTAAAGTGGTCAAATATTGTGATTACCTCAGAATAAAAACTTTTTACCTTTTTACTTATCTTAAATTTAACAATAGCCCCCAGTGTCATCACACAAAAATGTCTGAGTCTGAAGAGATCGTCTGGCCACAACCTGCTCAATGATTGATCAATTTCCAACTTTAAAGTGACATTTAAAAAAAAAAAAAGATAAAGAATGAAAAACAAATTTATGGTGTGCCAAGATTAGTTTCACTAGTTTCTGCAGATCTCTTTTGTTCCATTATAATGATGAATCACACCTATAGTATGAGGTTACGTTTTCTTCACTGAACACATCTCACTATGATTGCATGCATGTCTGTCTTTGATCTGAAAGATCCATGTCTTCTTTTCTACAAATACAATAAACGGATTAGTGAAAGTGGACAGCACAAAGTCAGATTCAGATTATAAGTATGCAAAGACCCAGTTAGTGTACATGGATAGAAGTTTCTTTTTTCATGCACAGAAAATGCCAAATAACGTTCGATGTCTTTTATAATAGAATACCTGTGGGTAACTCACCAGTGAGACTATGTGAGGATGTGTGAATGTATATTTGTATGAATGCTTGCTTGTTTTTCTTTCAAGTAGAGTAGATATGAGGGTGGGGCAGAGAGGGGAGAGGATGAAAGAGATGCAAAGAAAGAGAACGTAGAGCGAGTAGTGACAACTGCATTTTCATGCATAAAATATTCTTGTTACATGCACATGACAGGATTCACTGTTTTCTCACTGGCAGTGTGTTGCATTTTTTTCAAATCATATGTAGCCTAATTCCGACCACGTTGCCGAGTGGAGGCCGCATGGTCTCAAAAGCCAATTTTAAGTTTTGTGATTTTTAAAGACGTTAGAATGATAGGATGCAAGCAGAAGTTAAATTAATAAAATTTCATAGAGAAAATGTATAAACTTATCTCACACAATCTTTCTATGAATCTCCAAGACCAGGAAGAAGCCATAAATAGTCTCTCAAAGGTATTCTTTGCTGCTCTGATGCTCTGCATCAAATCAAAACTGAAGAACCTGTTTGTTTGGCCAAAGTGCGCTGAGTGCCCCAGTCTAGTGAAGTCAGAATGCAAGTACTGACACACACAGTGAACAAGAATATAGGCATCCAGCAAAGCAAGGTACAGTACAAAGCAGCAGCTGAAGTGGAAGTGACCTCAGCACACTGTGGGGTCAAGTAGTTGCCCTGCACTTCATTCACTAAAGAGAGGTTCAGAATGTGGTTTAAACAGCTAAAGTAAACATTCTGAATACTCGGAATTACTACAGAACCGTAACAGTAACACTCAGAATGATGTGGATACTTCTGTCTGAACTCTGAAAATAAAAGAGTACCAAGTTGTTGGTGTAGCATTAAAGAAATAAGATTTTTTTTACATGTTTAAAGGAAAAAGCTAATGCATGTGATATTTCAGACTCCAAATATTTATAAATTAAATGTTTACACGTATTTTTATTTTACTAAACACTAAAGAAATACTTTTGAAGTATACAAAAAGGTCAAGAAATTAGAATAAGTTGAAAGAAAAATATAAAGACTACTGAGTTATACAGTTATCAGTCAAAGCAGCAGTATTAACAAGAAAAACATCAGAGACGTCCACATTTCAATACATGACATTTATGCTATATTAGTCCTTAAAGTAATACTTCAGATTACACAGCTTTCTCTTAAAACTATACTAAGCACTGGCGTGCACAGATAGAGACGAGGTGGTGCTGAAGCACTTGCCCTTTTGCCCTCAGTCCAAAAAAGTGCCCTTTTGAAAGACGTGATTTTTTTTTTTGTTAAAGCTGCGCGATTTAAAAAGGTGTGAAAATAATGGCTTGATTTGTGCCCCTTCTTCAAAGACACCCGAACCCTGTCGCTTTTTCACTGTCACCGTGTCACGTGAACACGCTTGCAGTTCATTTGTTGTGAGGCGTGTAGCAGCGGCATGACATAGGACTACTTGGAGTAGGCATAGTAGGCTAACTATAGCGACTGGGAGCCACGGCGGACAACACGGCAGCTCTTTCCCTTCCCAACCAGTCAGGTAACCCATGAATCGAGTGAAATTATTCTGTTTGCCCTCTAAGACCAACCTGCAATTGTTTTGTTGTGAAGTAGCCTGTCAGAAACTGCACATGACAAACTTTGCCAGCTTGCCCCCTCCATCCATCCATATGGATAAACAAAAAAACGACACATTTAAAATGTAACCTAAACCATTTAGGCAACCCCCACTCTCCATCAATTCCGACCTGATTGTGACAGAACAGTGACGTTGTTATTGGTAGTTTGAAGGGTACGGTGTTGGGGGTGGTGCATGTTAAAAGTTTTGAGAAGCACTGGTTAGACATGTTAATTTTTTTTGGTGTAACATATTGGCAACATTAACACATTAATTTGCTAAAGGAAAAATAGGCAGTTCCCAATTGCCTGTGAAAACGACCATTCTGCCCTGTTCTTGTAATGACCACAGTCAGTCTTATTCATTCTCATACATTTTGGTCTATTTATTTACTAATTTCAGCAAGCATAATGCCTAGGAAAGAGAGGCTGAGAAAGGAGAAAGAAAGGGATCTACAACAGGCAGCCCAGGGAAGCAGTTCTCTGCTCTCCTGGATGAAAGCAAAGGAAAATGAAGATGAAAGGTCAGAGTCAAGGGCAGAGTCAGGTTCTATTTTAATGTTTTAATGTAACCTGCTCCTTGCAGTTAATTCTATTGAAAAATCTTAAAAGCTGTTCACACTTAGTTTTTAATGAACTTAATCAGCAGGCATTGAGCTAACTATTATTTTGTACCTACGAAAGTTATTTCTATGTTACAAGACTTGCAGTATGGGTTATTATTAAAACTATCTGTTTAAGCTTATTATTATGATAAATAATAATACTATTATTATTATTATTGTTCCATTGTAGTCAGTCACAGCAGGGAAGCAGCTCTATGCCATCTACCAGCATAGCAGAAGAGGGAGATATAGAAACAGATGAAGCCGCGACCAATGCAGCAACAGGTTCAGTTAGGCCTACAGACACTGATGTAGTGCTCTCTGAAGACCACAATGAGGAAGAACAGATCGATCACATAATGTCAAAGTTAGCAGCTTTACAATACCCAACAGATCCAACACACATCCATACATTTAAAATAAAGCGCAATGACAGATACGTTTCAATGTGCTGCAATGTGGGCCCATGTCAGCCTGATATACCTTACCCAAAAACTGAGGGGAGATCATTCCAGAAACAGTGGTTTTCTGCTAATGTGTGGCTGGAATACTCACCCACTGCTAATTCAATGCATTGTTTTAGTTGTCGGCTTTTCCTCTCGGATGAAAAATATAAAAGCAGAACAGCCTGGACAACTGATGGCATCAGAAAGTGGAGTACTGCTCTTGAAAAAATCAAACAACACTCCAGTGCAGAGATGCACATGACAAGCATGGTTAGATGGATCAATTTCCAGAAAAAGGCCCTTCAGTCTGCATTTGATGTTTCAGACGTAAAAGGGGTGGAAGTTAGAGAGCGAGAGAGGCAGACAAACAAAGAAATCCTGACAAGATTAATTGACCTAACAGTGTATCTTGCACGTCAGGGACAAGCATTCCGAGGTCATGATGAGAGTGAGTCCAGTGATAACCGTGGCAATTTTCGTGAATTAGTCAATGTATTTTCCCGCTACGATAGTGTGCTGAAAATGCATTTGGAAAAAATTGCCACAGTTAAAGCCACCAAGACAAGGCCCCAGGTGTCACTGCTTTCCAACAGAAGTCAAAATGACATCATTGCAGCACTAGGAACTTACATCAGGAAGGAGATACAACGTGAAATAAAAGAGGCTGAAATGTATTCCATTCTACTTGATGAAACCTCTGATGTTTCACACAAAGAGCAAGTGTCAAGTTGTGCGATATTTTCATCATATGCAAATAAAGGAGAGATTCATCGAAGTGTGCAATGTTGATACAACTACAGGCCAGGAGCTGGAGAATACAGTGTTCTTGCTTCTGCAAAAGAATGGCCTAGAGATGAAGAACATGTATGGTCAAGGCTATGATGGAGCAGCCAACATGAGTGGCATGTATAAAGGTCTCCAAGCTAGAATCCGTGCACACAATGAGAAGGCCCTCTATGTGCACTGCAAAGCCCATTGCCTCAATTTGGTACTAGTGGAGGCATCAAAGTCCAGCAAGCATTTTGTGACATTTTTCAACTTGGTGGAGAAATTGTATGCCTTTTGCTCAGGCTCCCCAAAGCGTCATGGTGCCTTGGTCAAATTTCAGGAGTCTCTCTTTCCTGGACAACGTGTTATGGAGCTCCAGCAGCTGTCAGATACTCGATGGGCTTGCAGGGAAAAAGCACTGAAGGCACTTCAGAGAAATTTGAAAGCCATTTTGATGCTCCTTGATGACATCAGTGACAGTGACCCACCTAACCTGGCCCAAGGTGATGCTCAGATGTACAGAAATGCCATTAATTTTATGTTCATTCTCTGCATGGAAATCACCACACCAGTATTCGAAGTCACTGCTTTGGCATCAGATTCTCTGCAGGAAGAAGGGTTGGACCATTCCACTGCCTACAAGGTAATTGATGGTGTGCTTCACACATTGCAAACCATGAGGTCTGAGGAGAAATTTGGAGAGATATTTAGATGTGCATCAGAGAAGGCAGAGAGTTTCAACATTCCAGTACCTACCGTGGTGCCTGGTCAGGAGAGAAAGCGGAAAGTTCCAGTGCGTTTCCAACACAGCACCACAGTGTCTCAAGTAGGTGCTCAGTTTGAGTCAGTGGAGGCATATTTCAGGAGTGGTGTATATTTCACCTTTCTGGACATCATGACTGGGGAACTGAACAGGAGGTTCAAAGGGGACAATACTGGAAGCCCAACGGCCAGAATCATTCAGTCCTTCCAGCCCTTAACTGTGCATGCTAACTGGGTAGGCCCACCAAACCCAGAAGCCATTGAAGCTGTCCACATCCTCTGTGAATTCTATGGAGAAGATGAGGACCAGCTCAAAACAGAATTAAAGGTCTTCCACTCCAGCTTTAGTTCAAAAGACCTCAGAGAAATATTTCTGATACTGAGGGAAAACAATGGCCAGCTGATCTTTCCTGCCTTTGTCAAAATGATTCAGATCTACGCAACACTACCAGTGACAACTGCGACAGTTGAAAGATCCTTTTCAAAGCTAAAAATAATCAAAAATAAACTAAGAAGTTTGTGTGGAGAAGAAAGGTTGTCTGATCTCCTCTTGTTGGCCATTGAGAAAGATGTGGAGATCAATTACAACGAGGTCATCAACATCTACAAAGACATGGCACCAAGAAGGATGCTTCTTTAGAGCAGTACACTCCATTTAATGGACACTTGAGAATATGTATGTATATAGTTTAGAGTTGGATACAGATTTTATCTTTTTGTGGTGTGATTTTTGATTTTTAGAGAATGTTTTGAAATAAAAGTCAAATTGCATTTAACCTGTGCGATTTTTTTTATTATAAAAAGAAAAGGTTTTCCACATATGCAAAAAGTGCCCTTTTTTCCCCCTGGAGCACTTGCCCCCCAAAATGTCTGTGCACGCCACTGATACTAAGCTAAAGTAAAACTAACTCTGGAGAAAGCAAGGCAGAAAATATCAAGACCAACTTCAAAAATGGGAAGCTACACCTTTGCAAAAAGAAGAAAGTTATATTTTTGCATATGTAAACATGGGAAAATAAAATAAAAACACATTTTAAACTTAAATAATAACTACAAGCAGTTACCAATAGATTTGAATTTTTTTAAATTTTCTTTTCTTTATTCATTTATTTATTTAAATTAACTCTTTTGGTGGGCTTTTGTGTGTGTGTCATTGTGTTAGTACTGCCAGCCAGTGTCCCCGTAGGTAACCTGTGCAGCACAGCCTCTAGTTCATGGGCATTTTTTTTTCATCTTTGATCTTTTCTTTGCTCTTTTCTCGTTCTTAGTCATCTCTGAAATAGATGAAGTGTGTCTCTCCTACTTACTTACCACTTACTACAGGACACTGACCCAAGTGTGGTTGTCAGTTAAGAAACAGAGAAAATCTTTGATTGTAACTCAGCTTACATTATATTTAATTTTTAGTCATTTGATTGTCATATCAATTGATAACAGTTAACATTAGTTAACTTAAGTCTTATATTAGTCTTAAATGTTCCCCCCAATACATAGTCTTCATTAATTACACTCTTTCTCATTACTATTCATTTTAATTCATTCATTTCATTAATTTTAATTCTTTTTCTTTACCTTTAACGTGTAGCACTTCTGATGACAGTAATGTTTCCAAAGCAAAAGACAAAATAGAGGACATACAGTCTTTTTACCTCTACAATGCCTTTACAGCAGCGGTCCCCAACCTTTTTTGCGACACGCACCGGTTTATGCCCGACAATATTTTCACAGACCGGCCTTTAAGGTGTCGAGGATAAATACAACAAAATAAAACTAGTACCGGTACCGAAAAAAAGAAAATAACACACGTGAAAAGACCCAGGAAAGCCGAGTTAACGATAAAAACGATAACAAAATAAAGCTGAAAACCGATTAAAACCCTGAAAACCATACATTTCACACCTGAGCCTCAACTCTCGCGGCCCGGTACCAAACGACTCACGGACCGGTACCGGTCCGAGGCCCGGGGGTTGGGGACCGCTGATTTACAGGGTGCAAAGTTCCAGGAGAAAGCATAACTACTTTATTTCATTTCAACATACTTTAGTCGAATAGACTGAATAATCTTAAAAAATATGTGAAAAGTGCAAGACTAAATTATGTTTAGATGAACAATATAAATTTGCAATGTAGGATGGACGTGAAATGAATTTGCAAAGCAACCTCTGAATTGCCATTATTGTCATGTAAGAGTATCCTTCTGTTCGGATTTGTCATATGTTAGCACCTGCACCAGGTGGTCTGCCTTTCATCTCTACAGATCACAGGTGTGAGAACTTTGCTCTGCTCTCATTATGAAACCAAATTCAATTATGTAATAAGAGGCCTCAGCTCCTATGAAGTTGAATAGAATTGATCTTGATAAGGAGCAGAGACCCGTGAAATCTGCAGGGTCTGTGACCCACAGACCAAATAATAAGAAATACTGAGAAGATAGATGAGGCTGCCATGATGAGCAGAGACCTGGTGTGTCTGAGTGTTAGTGTGTATGTGTCTCCACAGTTCAAAACTTGGTATCATATACAATCTACACTTTTGTTAGTGGATTGTCTGTGTACGTGTGGATGATTTCTAATACATATTTGTGTCTGAAAGACAGCGCTTAACAAAGTACGAATAAGTAAACAGACAGGTGTACACCCACAGGGACTGATGTCATTCAGATAAACTGAGTAACTAATGAACTGATTCTCCCCTGCCAGCCAAAGCTGTACACATGTCCAAAGCACTGTACTTTCATGTCAGTTTGCTATTTCACAAGGGGCGGTCAACTTACTGCGCCACTCACAATCTATCCTTGCTATGAATGAAAAATTACTGTGACAAAAACTCCTGCATATAGACAGCTCTGCTGATCTTAATTGCATGAACCATGTTTTCAAAATTAAAACTGTAATCATCTCAGACTTTTTGAAATACTTTATGATGTACTATGTAATATAAACTGATAACAACGCCTTTAACAGTGTTGTGTACGCTCCTCAAATAAAGAAAAAAATGCAGAAGTTTCATATCATCATTTCATCTGGTGATTATTTTGTTAACATAGGATAAGAAAAATCTTTATTAGTGTGGACTGACTGTAGAGCACACGTCTTGACTGTAATGACTGTAAAGAAACAGAAGTGGGTGCATATGTTTGAGTTTATTTTGGATTTACTCTAATCCACAAAGAGTCAAGTACACTCACCTACACTCCCACTGATATGTTGTTGTTGATATGTTTGGCTTGTCCCTGTGGCAAACTGAAAATTCCAGCTTGAAAATCTCAATTTTGGAGTAGGGGCTTCTTTTTTTGGTCAACATCTCAATTCATGAAGATGTAAAACTTGCTTCACTGTGATGACACATCCAAATAACTTGTACTTATAATTGTTTGATTGACTGAATAGAGGATCTTGGAATCTCAGCTGTTTCGAAATGGCTCCAAGAGACATGCGTAAATCTATAATTCACCTTCTTCACTGAGTTGCTTGGACTTCTCCACTGTTCTAAGTGTTGGTAAAGGTAATGAGTTCTGTCAAACAAATCTTTTTCATGGTGGCAAAGAGAAACTGCCAAGTGTTGTTAAGTTAATAAGCCCTGACAACAACTGGCAGGTGAAGATGAAGTTAATAGGCCTTAGCCTCATTAAGTTGAAAAAACAGTGCCACTTGAATGCATGTATATATTATTCATATATACTTTTTTTTTAAATCAAAGTTTTTTTATTAACAAAAGGTTTTTGTACAATCACAAACAACAAATTAAACATTCAAGCAGTAGAGCATACTGCTTAAAAAAACTGAAACCCTACCCACCCATCTGCCAGAATTAAAGGAAAGAGAGGGGGAAAAAAACATTTACATTTACAGATATAAATGCACATTTATACATAATTGTACAGAGGCAGATATTGTCCATCTTTCCATTTGTCAATAAATGTCGGAAATGGTTGCCAGGTAGTGTAGAAGCTGGACGTGGATCCTTTGAGGGAGCATCTCATGTTTTCCAGTTTAAGATACTGCATAATGTCTGTGATCCATTGTGAACATGAAGGTGGAGAGGAGTCTTTCCAATGTAACAACATACGTCTCCTAGCTAACAGAGTGCAAAAGGCTATGGTTTTCAGCTTATGTTTTTTCAGATGCCTCTCCTGCGGGACGGATGATCTGATATCCTCGTGTTGGTGTTGTTCCCAGACCATCATGAAAATGTTGTTCCAGCTTCAACATTGCAAGTGACCAATCACATTGTTGTGACGTTATTCCTTTGCGCGCCAAGCCATTCGTGCATTTATGAAATTCCAATGTTACAAGGACAATATCAATTCTGCTTACTGTTTATTAAAGGGTTACGGTTAGGGTTAGTGTCAGGGTCCGTTGATCGGTGGACAGAGGCGGTTTCACGCAGCTTAAGTACAGTTTTTTGTTTTACGCCGGTTTTTCCCGAAGTCGCAAAAGTATGACGTCACAACATTCTGATTGGTCACTTGCAATGTTGATCCTGGAACAACATTTAGTATGATGATCTGGGAACAACACCAACACAAGGATATCAGATCAACCCTGCGGGACGGTACCGAATAGACCAGCAAAGGGACATGGATCAAATGGCTCTCCTAAAATTTTTGACAAAGTAGTGAAAACCAATTGCCAAAACTGATGAAGCATTGGACATGTCCAAAACATATGTAGAAGGGTGGCTGGAGCCTGCTTACATTTATCACAGGTAGGATCCAGATCTGATCTAAATCTGGACAGTTTAGTCTTTGACCAGTGTAGTCGATGTACAATTTTAAACTGAATAACACTATGACGTTGACAAATTGAAGATGAATAGATTCTTCTTATTTAGCTTCTCCTAAAATTTCAACATTTAAATCTTTTTCCCACTTTAATTTTAGATGATTGAGAGTGGTTGAGCTGTGTTGGATTACTTTATTATAGATGTTACCAATAATTAGTTTCTGATCAAATGCAACTTTAAAAATATCATCTAGCAGAGAAACTGGTGGACGAGAGGGGACGCAATCAGTATGTGAGGATACAGACAGAATACCATTTTTACACCAGACATGAAAGCCCCCACCGGATAAGGAGAGGGCAAACATATGGTTTCTAATAACTGGTGCAAAGAGACAAAGACTATGTAGCCTGGAATTTTTCCTAAACTGATTCCAAATACAAATTGAGTTTAACTGGATTAGAAGTATAGTGAGAGACTGGCCTGACTGAAGGGATCTCGATGCACAGCAGTGCTCGCAGAGACACCTGTCCACAGGATGAGCTCTCCAGGAGGAGCCAGCTTGGAACCACCAGATGATCAGTGCCATGCATTCAGGGGAGCAGTACACTGATATTGGCTGACCAATAATAAAACAGAAGGTTAGGCAGAGCTAGTCTACCATGTAGGCGTGGTCTTTGCAGGATGCTCTTTCTTATACGTGGGTTCTTCTTGTTCCAAATGAATGATGAAATTAACTTGTCTAGAGAGCTGAAGAAATGTTTGGTCAGATATATAGGGAGGTTTTGGAATAGATAAAGGTGCCTTGGCAACAGGTTCATTTTAATTGAATTAATCCTCCCACAGAGGGAAAGGGATAATAAGTTCCAGCAGTGGATGTCCTTTTTCAGACTCTCCAACATTGGCAGGTAGTTTATTTTATAAAGATCTTTGTAACAGCTGGAGATCCAGATTCTGGGGTATTTAAACTTTTTATTATTTATTTTGAATGGTATTAGATTAGATGGGATATTTTTTGCAGCTGCATTGATTGGGATGAATTCACTTTTCTGAGGATTTATTTTGTAGCCAGACATTGAACCGAATCTTTGCAGAATGCTTAGTAGTTTCGAGGCGTTTAGGGTGGGGTCAGTTATAAAAGCAATAGATCGTCTGCGTAAAGTGAAACTTTGTATTCTTGGCCTCCTCTGACGACTCCTGTGATACTGGTATCTTGCCGTATGGCTGATACTAAGGGCTCTATAGCAATGACAAACAAAAGTGGAGATAGGGAGCAGCCCTGCCTAGTGCCCATGTGGAGTTTAAAATAAGAAGAGATCGTATTATTAGTACGCACAGCTGCCATTGGTGAATTGTAGAGTTATGAATCTGGGGCCAAAACCAAATTTACTCAAACTATAACTAAACTGGAGGTAGCCCCACTCCACCTGGTCGAAGGCCTTCTCAGCATAAAGCGACAGTAGGGCTTCAGGTGTATCGGTTGAGGGAGGGTCATGAATTATACTTAAGACGCGTCTAATGTTGAAGAAAGAGTGTCTGCCCTTGATGAAGCCGGTTTGGTCTGTGGAGATGATTGTTGGTAACACGACCTCTAAGCGCTGTGATAAAATTTTTGCGACAATCTTTGCATCGGTGTTTAGCAGTGAAATCGGCCGGTATGAGCTACATATGAGAGGGTCTTTGTTCTTTTTCATAATGAATGAAATAACCGCTCCTCGCATAGTTGGAGGGAGAGTGCCAGATGAATAGGACACTGAAAAGACTGACAGCAGAAGTGGTGCAAGTTCGTTAGAAAACATTTTAAAAAATTCAGATGGGAAACCATCTGGTCCAGGGGACTTGCCACTTTGCATTCCACCAATCGCCATCATGACCTCCTGGATAGAGAGGTCCCTTTCAAGTTCGGTAACCAGTTTAGGGTCAACTGTGGTTATACTGAGGTGATTAAGAAGGTTGCCCATAGCAGACTCATCTTGGCTATATCTAGCCGCAGCAAAATATCATCTAATAGCTGTTTCAAGTGCTCAGTGTCAGCTTTTTTTCTCGCTGCTGAGAATGAGATACTTTGGCCCCGAAGATAGGCTTTAAGTGACTCCCATATAACTGAAAAAGACATCCCAGGGGTCTGGTTTTGTTCAAGAAAGTCTCTAATCTCAGATTTTTTTAAATTCATGAATGCTTCTGAGAGAGTAAAAGATGATTAAGAGCACGTTTATCAAAGTAAAAAAGTAATCTATCCGAGAGAATGTTTTGTGGACAGGAGAGTAGTAGGAGTATGCCCTTGATGAAGGGTTATGAAAACACCAAATGTCAACAATTCCGTGGGATTGGAGAAAGCATGTAATAATTTCTGCGAATTTTGATTTAGGAGTATCCTTATTAGAGCTTTGGTCTAGGCAAGAGAGCACACAGTTTATGTCTCCAGCTAAGATTAGATTGTGTGTTATCATATCTGGAATTTGTGAGAGTAAATTGACAAAGCAGTTTTCATAATCCAAGTTGGGGGCATAAATGCTGGCTAAAATTAGTCTGAGTCTATAAAGTTGGCCAGCCACAGTAATATAATGGCCCATAGGATCAGATAAAATGCTCGATACAGCAAAAGGGACGCTTTTACCAATAAGGATGGCCACTTTTTTTTTATTTGCCTGTCCCGTTTGGATCTTTAGCCATCAGAATTGTTGTCTGAAGGCCAAGAAAGATGCCAAGTGGATTTACTTTACCAAGTGGATCATCATGGCCTTGCCATATTGGTCCATTTGATTGACCTTTATTATAATTATGTATTTATTTTATTTTCAGTTTTTAAAGATGGGGGGGGGGGGGGTGTTGCAGTGACGTGCCCGTGAGCTCCGCTGGCAGCCAGCTGTGCCAGAGTGACCGAGTCCCAGGCCGAGAGGCCGAGGGCACCCCACCCCCGAAGTGGCCTGAGCGAGCCCCAGGCTCCAGGCCCCGATAAGCAGTGTGTACCTGGACACCCATCCCTGGACACAAAGAACCACCAACGCACCGATGTCTGAGGGCGTCTGCCTGGCTATCACTCAGAATGAAATAGCATAGCACCTTAATAAACACCTTAAATAGTGCAAACATCATTTATCCAGCCCATTATGTGGTATTAACGAAGTAATTACACTGTGCACCAAACCTCGCGTATTGCGAAGCCTCATCATCGGGGACTGGCTAGAAACAAAAGTCAGTCAGGAGGGGAACTTCACCCAGCAGTTTCACTCGGTAAGACAACGTTTTTCACGTATACCATTGCCTTCTCTGGATCCAGAAACTCCTTACTCTCGCCCCTGAAAGATATACGCAGTCTCGCTGGAAACATTATTCCGTAGCGGACATCTTGACACCATCGAAGCAGGTTCCTCACGTCGTTAAAAGCGGAGCGAACTTTGGCAATGCTCGTGGTGTGATCAGGGAAGATGGCCACAGGGTTCCCCTTGTATTGCAACGGACCCCGCACCCGGGCCTGTCATAACACATTGACGCAGTCTTGGCAGTAATGGAGTTTGGCAATGATAACTCGAGGTTTCCCGTTAAATCTTCTGGGAGCAAGGCCTCTATGTGAGTGGTCCACCAGGATTTCTTTATCCAGTTGCAGAACTTCTTTCAATAGAGTAGAAACTGAGCGGGTCGAGCTGGAACCGGCATCCTCCGCAACACCTACAATATGAATATTGCACCTCTGCATTCTTGCCTCCATATCTTCGTTCTTTTCTTTTAAGCTAGCCAGCTCAGTCTGTAATCCTGCAACCGTCTCTTGGAGGCTGACAACCTTGTCTGACCATGATGATAAACCCTCTTCCAGGTCGCTAATAGCGGACTTGACGTTGTTAATTTCTGAGCGGACTGCTACGGTGTTGTTAGCAATCTCCATCTTAACTTCTCTTAGTTCTTTCTTAAGGGAGTCGAAATCCTCTGCAAGCGCACTTTTCAGTTCTGATGTGATAATCGTGGAGATATCGTCTTTCAGAGAGGAGAGGATGTCTAATTTCAGACCTTTATATTCCATCGCGGTGCCTGACTGTGAGCTAGGCAATGAGCTCCCGCTTGCTTTATCAGCGTGCGCCGAGGATGCGTCTGGCCGCTGGCCCGAGCGGCCGGTAAACTTATATTTCTGGAGTTTAGATGCCATTCCAGTTGTAACCAGTGATCCATTTTTTCCCATCGGTCACAGGTGTTACGGGGAGTGATAGTTCGTTTAAATAAGCCTTTAAAATTGGAATTGTTAAACTATAAGCTAGTTTGATGTAAGTCTGTTAGCAGTAACTAACCAACCAACCTAGTGATGTCATATTATGTAATGACAAAGATGGGGTATACTCTAAAAACTTTAAACAGTTATTTCTTAAATCCAGCTTCAGTGACCGTTTTAATTCTGTGTCAGTTTCTTTAGAGTAGGGCTCCATGGTGTAAAGTAGCCTTAGCCCTGATACATGTATTTTCCCAGCTCATACATTGCACTACATACACAGTTTATAAAAATCTAATGAGACTTTAAAAACCAGAAATTCAATACCTTAAATTATCAGATTAGTTCCTGAGATCAATCAAAAAAGGATTTAGAGAAATGTTCAACTTCTGAAACACACGTTCATTCATACATACTTGCTGGAAGCTCCTTTACTATCAATCACTTCAATATTCTAATTTTTTGAAACGTACTTGTAGCTACATAAAGTCAGGCTGTATAAAATTTAATGTGGACATATATTTTGCTTCCCAAGCTCCATTTATGGAATACATTGCACGGTGTCAGAAATCCAACACTCTCATTCAGTGATCCAACAGTTCACAGGCCTGGACTCTCATTGAGTTAGTCATATGGCACATGGAAGTCAGTCGCTATTAGTTATTCTCAACAGCTGAAGTTCATCATCTAGAACATCTCACCTTCACTGGATCACACAAGCCTTTCATTTCATGCAGACTGTTAACTACAGAGACCTAAAAGAGTGACTAAACACTGCAAAATCAGCATGACAAGAGAAAGCTGCTGATTCTACAGGTGTTGTGTTTTATTACAGCTTAATAGTAACGTAGAACAATGTGTCAAAACACGATCCACTGTTCATGCTCCACTATTTAAGCTTAAGAATAAGCTGTAAGCTGTTCTGTTACAGCTTAATAGTATGCTGGAACAGTACATCAAAAAAAAATTGGGCCTAGAGCTAGCATCTCCTTTTATACTTAAAACTTGTGATTTTAAGTATTATGATTACATTACAATAGTAGAAACCCTCAGTTAAGGAACTGTAATTTTGATCTTTGAATAGTTGTAATGCTGCCACAGCTGCATTATTGCTTTATTTCAACATTTATGTTAAAAACAAAAACTACAACAACAAATCTTCATTCATCATAAGTTAGCCTGAGTGCACGGACATTGAAGGCATTCCATTTTAAGTGGTGTTGTATTAGGACTGTTCCGAAAAATGTTTTACATGTATGAGTCATGTGCAAGCATGTTGGTAAATATACAGCCTGTGCACCTGTATAATAGTGTATTTAAAGATCTCTGTGTATATATAAATAACCACTATGGAAAGCTCTCATATGTTCACATTTTATTTGGATTGTCTATGTTCCCTTGGCAACAGGTGAAGGGGATTAAGAAGTACTCTATGTCTGGTCTTAGAGGTCAAGAATAGCTCTCTGTCATTTTCTCTTTCTGTCTGACATATACAGACACGCGCGTGCACACACACACACACACACACACACACACACACACACACACACACACACACACACACACACACACACACACACACACACACAGGAATAGCATTTTTTCCTCTGTCACTTGCCCCTGTGCTCTCAGCTTAAAATGCAAAGCAGCAGGAGATTAAAAGCCATGGTCCTGGCTGTCCGTCTCAGACCGCCAGCACCACTGTTTGAAAACACATTTTGTGCAGTCGGTCTGAAGTCAATAGGGTTGCTCTGGAGATAAGGTAATAGGCAGACAGAGAAAGAGATGGTGAAAGAACGGGAGACGCAGAGGAATAGCATGCTAAGAAAGAAACAGGGAAGTAAAGATAGTAGAGAGGTCACTGCACAATGTCTTCAACAAACTAGAACCCCTTAAAAAAGACACTTAAGCTGTTTCTCAAACTGGCTTTTTCCATCAGCCTCCATCACTCCATTCACCATCCTCCTATCTCTAAGATAACAAATGAGAATGAGAAAGTTAAGTTTGGGGTACAGAATTGTTTTTTAACTGAAGCTTGTTCAAATTGAAAAACTAGGGATTTGTCAACAAGGGATTTTTTTTTTTTTTTCAAATCCCGTTCCTTGGTGCAAGGAGGAACAGAATGAGCCAAAGTCCTACAGCAAGCCACTGGTATGGATATACTTGAGTGGCCTGACAACATTCTCCAGTGGGCCTGCTCAGTACCATGGACCCCGATTGGCATTTGCCATAGAATACCAGTAGTGGCAGGTCCACCACCACTGGAGCCCAGTTCTTTTCATAGATTAGAGCAGGGGTCCCCAGTCCCAGTCCACGAGGGCCGGTGTCCCTGTAGGTTTTAGATTTGTCCTTGATCCATCACAGCTGATTTAAATGGCTAAATGACCTCCTCAACATGTTTTGAAGTTCTCCAGAGGCCTGGTAATTAACTAATCATGTGATTCAGGTGTGTTGACCCAGGGTGAGATCTAAAACCTGCAGGGACACCGGCCCTCGTGGACTGGGATTGGGGACCCCTGGATTAGAGCAAGTTCACCCCGACCACACGTGAAGGACATTAAGTGGTTGGACAAAGCCATGAGAAACATTATGCTTCCTGTAACAATATTCAGCATGACCGATTTGGTGGTGCTCTGGATGCTGTGGATAGGGATATCCAGACCTCTACAGGCTAGGCAATGGCACTCTTACTGCCATTGTCAGACCCCACTCTGGTACAGATCGTGGGGTTCCTCTTTGTAACATTTTGTGACACTATGTTCCGAGCATCTGCCACTTGGGTACGCCTTAGACTGCTCAGTGATGAATCCCCCCAACACACACTCGCACAAGCACAATATATAATTGACTTGCATTGGAATTGACTTTGGAATTGGAAATTAGTAATCACTGACTTGTTGACTGCAGTATGTTTCTGGACCCTTGGCCTTGCAAAAATATTGCTTTTTGTGCACCACGGCAAGAATGAATTTTATGGCTTATTAGGTATGTGGGTGGGCTTGTCAGAGTGCAACCAGATTTCTTAGAGTAATGGACAGATTCAATTGCTCTTGTGAAGCATTGTGTTGGTGTAAACTGCAGACTTGTCAGCCCATGGGGCATTCTTCACCATGTTTACTCAAATGGAGTACACCCATTAATCAGGAAGTACATTGTTCACTGAAACATACCCAATACTAAGACATAGAGGTTAGATATAGAGTCCCCTTAAACATTTTCCAAAATATACACAGGACAATATAAACCATATTGCATCAGGTTTTTCCAGCTTAGGCAAAGATCATGATTAAAGTGTGAGAGACTGACGTAAGGTCTAATTACAGAATAGAGTTAGGTCTATACAAATTCTTGGACAATGATGCCTCTGTACACTATCATATTTTCTGGTTAAACAGTCACAATGTGGTTGAAGTGGCTGAAGTGCAGAGTTTCATCTTTAATTCAAAAGCTTTAACTAAAGTATTGTATTGTAATGGACTGGATGACATGTTAACTTAGTCTGTGAGTTATTAATGTAATTTTGATCAGAAGTGCCACTTAAGTAAAACAAAGTAAAACAAAAATTGTTACTTAGCAGCAATGGGATTCACTGAGCATTCTTGAATGTGTTAGGCTGCAAAGCCTGTCAGTCATCTCTCTTACCTATGACAGAAAGTCTACAAGAGGCCACAGAGGTGGTTGGCTGAGAGCTGCAGGATGGTGGTTGAAAGTAACCATGGTTTGTGCGTGTGAGTCAGTGATGAGGAAGAGCATGTTTGGATAAGATTATCACAGGCAGTAGTTTTATTGCTTTGGCTATGGCCCACAGTTCCTTATCTAAAAAGCAAGTAAACTAGATATCTACTTTTGCTTGTGTACTGATTGACGGACACAATATTAATGATTTGCAATCATATATGTATTCATATTTAAAAAATTGAAAAACATTTTCTACTGTGTTCAGATGGCTATTGAAAATAAAATATTGCTTTGCCCTTGAGAAACTGTTTGGTTGCTTTTGCAGTATACTCTTATCCTTTTACATTATGAACCAAAGTCCAGTCACTTTTGTAGTGCTGAAAATTCCAGCTCTTTTCAAAGATTTGGCTCTTTTGGCTCAGCTTCCTTAGAAGAGCCAGTTCTGACAGGAACTAGAAAAAGAGAGAATATTTCTGCCATATTGGCTTCTCTGGCTCCTTTATAAATCCAGAATCAAATTTAAAATGCTTCATACAAGGTCTTGAATCCCAGATTGGATTCAGGAAACAGGAAAACCTCTTAACTTTTAAGATAGGCCTGAATTGTTCATTTTCGAGTAAAGCATATAGTTAGGTCTGGATCGCATGCTCCTTTCTCTCCATCACCCTTTACCACTACACTTGCTGTCTACAAAGTGTCTTTCTCTTTCCTTCTTTCACATAATGACTAGGGTCATCTTTAAGTATGACCCTAGTCTGTCTTTGCATGTGATTGGCCACATGGCGTGCCAACCATAATAATGATCAACCTCTGCCTGCAAGGACTCTCGGCAGAGCTGAACAGGAGCAACGGAAGATTCGTCTCTGATGGTAGATTGGTCTCGTTTGCTACAATGAATCCACTCTTAGGACTGGCCTGTTAACCAACAACATATCACCTCAGTTTTGCAACATTTCATGTGAGCAGAGAATATAGCCCTGTATACTTCAGACTTAATCCTGCCACTTCTATCAGCCATGAATACTAGTGCTGAAAGTTTCTTCTCCATTCTTATTCCTATCATTCAGGTACAAGTTAAACTTGGTTTCCTCTGTCTAAAGATTTATTCTTTTATTTATTTATTTATTTTTTTTGAAGTAAGCAGGCTTTTTTGTTTTCTGGCAAAGTATGATCTGTTCTTGAGTGTAACTGTCACTGGGGGCCAAAGGTCTGTACAAAACTGGACTCATGTGCTGAACCACATGCAGAGATGGCTGAGTTAAATTCACAAAAACTTTTATTTGGCACAAAAACACAGAGTTATACTTGGCAGGGGATTTGTGACAAGATAAGCTAGCGTGATGGGCTAGGGGTGGCAAGCTCAGGGTTTGGCTGGTTGCGTGTGGAGCTAGAGGTCTCACTGAAAAGAGAGAAAAAGGAGGTTAGTGGATGCATGGACTTGTCCAGGGAAGATAGCTGTACTGAGTTTTTTGCGTGGCTTTCTTTTGCAGGTGGAAAACTAGGCTTGGTCCGAGTGACGAGTTACAAGCAAAGAAGATGAGCGGATCTGAATTCCAGGGCTCCCTGTGAGCTATGGTGGCAGGAGAGCAGGCAGGTGAGTGTGGTGAGGATTTTCTTCCTGGAGATTGAAGCGTGGCGTAGATCAGGTGAGGGCTGTGACCAGTGTCCAAAAGGAGAGTTCCGTTATATCGTGGAGTAGTGGTGTGATGAAGCTGTAGCACATGCAAATCAATTTAAGTACACACCAGACTGAGCTACAGAGCAAGAAGAGTGAACCTGTTACCAACATTGGTAAGTTGACAAACTAGCAGTGAAAAGACAGAGATGCTGGTCATAAATACCCTCTGACAATTGTCATGGTGTTTCAGGTGAGCTGTCCAGGTAAATGAATGGCACCTCAGGGGCAGACATGGAAGCAAAAGGAGCCATACAGGAAAATACCCAACAGTCCACACGTACCATGACAATAACCAGAGGTTTGCACCTTGTTTCAAACCATCTGTATTTACATCCATGAAGTTGTCACTTGACTGACAACTTTGAAAATTTACGGTGTGTTGCTGCTAAGAATACTCTCCAGGTCAAGGTGTATCATTGTCAAACTCACTTCTAGCTCTAAACAAAATAATAAACAGTAACTTGAGAAACACATTTTGATTCTTCAAAACTATATGTCTGTGAAGGTTCTCAGTCATCCAGCTCATCTTTAAGTTTCTTGTTCAAGAAACTCAAAGGAGTCCAGACACTTTTCTTTCCAAGCTCCTTAGACTTCAAAACTATATATTTACCTCCATGTGTAAATTTTCTCCATTAGTTTATGAGCAACTGGCTTTGGTTACATTTACTCTCGGCAGAAAGCAAGAGTAAATGTTGTGCCTCTTTGTCATGCCTTTGCTTTTGTCCCACCCCAGCCTCTTGCTGATATAAACCTTTTGCTTTACCAAGACAGCCTGTCGTTTTTTATGATGAAACCAGATGAGATTTAGAGAAGGATCTGAGAAGAGGCGGGAAGGGGGATGGATTTTTTTTTCCCTCTGACACCAGAGACGAGAACTACAACATCCGATTGTCATTTCAGAGGAAAAACCTCAGGGGTGTCTAAGTTATGGACATGACAACAAATGCTGTTTTACTGCCCGTGATGCACTCTGTTTGTCCATTCTGCGCTATCTCTGTGATGATTCTGTCCCTGATTTCCTGGCTTGTGTCTTCAGTTGTCTACAAGTGGATTAAGTCTGTCTTTCTATTCTTTTTACTGGCAGTCCCTGTGTTTTTCAGGCTTCATTTTATTTTGTTTTTTTTTTTCTTTACGTCAGCCTTTATGCCTGTCAGAAGCTTAAAAAATACACTGTAAATCCCCTGCTGTTGTTACTGATGAAAGATTCCCTAATAATCTGTTCAATGTTCAATTCTCTGGCTAAATGTGATTCATCTATCAATCTGTTGTTTTGAACTACCTTTGGCTCCCTTTGTATTCCTACAGTGGTACTAGTATTAAATGTACTTTGAGCTGTAGAACTGGCTTTACAATTGTGGTTCCATTAAATGCTTTAGTTGGAACAGCATTTGGTTGTTGTTATGTATTGTCATTTAATGAGCTGTCCTCTGGCATATGAAATATTCCTGCTAATGATTCATCAGCAATCATCTCTCATATGGTCAAAAATAGTATAACAGTACAACACAAGGCTGATGAAGTGCAGGTCTATGTGTTATTCGCAACATTTTAGGGGTTCATGAAGTGGAGGAGTGTTTACACATGTACACACACACACACACACACACACACACACACACACACACACACACACACACACACACTTATACTGAAAGAGTTCTCTAAATTCTGTGCCTACTCAAAAGTCTATAATTAATTGAGGCTTTTGCATAGACGTGTTTGTCGGAGTTCTTAAACGGACACAAGCGAAGATCAGGGATCCTTTGCAGAAGAAACAGTGCGTTTATTTACAGTGAAAACACCAAGTGAATGTATATACAATGTGCAGGAGGGGGGGTCCAGGGCTCCAGGGCCCGTGGGGGAAAAGAATTACACTCCACTGTACTCTGCAGCCTCACACGCTTCCATACACTCGTTCGTGGGGTTTTCAGGTTTGCAGGGACAGGTCCAGGACAGATCTACACACAAGGAAGCTTCAGTTTGCAACAGACTCAAACAACAACTCACGGATTCAAGTTTTCAAGTAACAGGTTGACTGACACAGATTGCTCAACGATCCAGTGATGAGTAGCGTAGGACCACCGTCTTCAGTATGACTCAGGATTACTGGGGAAGGGGCAGCAGGTGTGGTGATTGAACACAGGTGTGTGGGCCAGGGGCAGGAGCCTGTAATGAGCACTGCCCCGACAGAGGAGAGGGGAGAGAGAGAGAGCAGAAAACAAATCAAAACATGTCACCTAGCGCGGGGTCAGCCAGCGAGGCACAGGGACCATGACAGTGCTGGCCTCGGTTCTTTTCTTCAGAATGTTTATTTTTTTGTATCTCTTGTTTAAAATATATGATTCTAGTATCTGAGTATTGTTACACTGTATATTAAGGGATACAAACAGATCTTACGCCTCAGAATGCAACATCATATTTCATGTTGAAGTTTCACTTCATAACATTCTTAATTCAATGGTTCATTATGTTCAGTTTCACTTTTCACTTGTTTCTTTTTAAGAACATTCTCTGTCATCTTCCATGTTTGATGTATTTACTGAAATAACAAGCTTATATAAATATCCATTTCAATTTTTTATCAGCTCTTTGTCACACTCAGATTTGTATTGTCATCATCATGATCTCATTGTACAAATGTTAATATTAGGCTCAACTAAAAAGCTGGAGTCCCACATTAAACCACATCTTGAGAAAGCCGCAGCAAGTATAGTATATACACATTAAAATATGTGTTTGTACAGAGACAGAGTAGCAGCTCATTTACTTTAAATTGCTTTACTTTTTGTGACTGTTTTATATTTAAAAGCCATAAATAGAGCACTCTTTATTGCTGTGTTGGGACGTGAGCCATACATCAGCAAAGATAAAAAAAAAATGCAGATATTGCAAGTTCAGTTTTTATTTTATCAATTGTGCTTCAGCATTGTGATGCATTTCCTGCTTTGGAAAGTGATATGATTCAGACCTTGAAAAACAAAATTACCAAATGGTATAAAAAATCTTGCTGGTATTTTTAAACATTTGAAACGTTCTACTTTTGTAATGGCTTTTTCCAATATGCATGTCACAGTTTGGAAAGCTGTATAATGAACCAGTATTAGAGGCTTAGAGAAGAACCTTCAGATTTAACTCTTCTTTTTCACTATTATGTTGTTGGTTCACTTCTACCTTGAGTACATCGTGGTAATTTATGCTTCACACCTAACCGAGATGACCAGTGGACACAAACTCCTCTGTCAACTGTCCTGTGAACTCCCTCAGGCCTCAGTACATGGATCGGAACTTTTTAGAGACTATCCAAAGTTTGTTGTAGTGACCCCTTGGGAAATAAGGGAGCAGATAAAAGTACCTATAAGGCCCAGCTGTATTCTTGTTTTTGTTTTGTTTTTTCCTATTTGGTGAAAGCAAGTTTAAATCAATTTTATTCTTATGTGAGCCTTAATATAAGGATATGATCCTTAAACAGTGCATATCTGACATGGGATGTGACATATTCTACCTCTACCGGGAAAAGCATCAGTGAAGGACATGAATTTAACTAGAATGATTTGTAAACCTCCTTTTTCTATCACAGGTTTAAAATCGCACTAAAGTGGCATGTGGTTTTACTTCATGAATAGTGCCAAGTGATGTAATTAGCCCACTTGTTGTGCATTCTTTAATAAACTTTCTCTTATTCTGTAGTGTGCTGGGACACGAATAAAGAAGCTGCAGCTACTGCTGCCTGCCAATTTAAGAGGAAGATGACTTTGCTAATAAAAAGTGCACCCTGAAAGTTGGGCATGTCCAAAAGGGTGCAGAGCTGGGGTTACTTACATATCTGTCCTGAAAAATACAGGTGTGTGTAGTGCCAAAGCTGGGTCGAAAAGTATCTGAATTAAATTGGACCCATGGGCAATGCCCCCTTGTATTACAACCACACATCTATTTTTTAATTGAATAAATTGCAATACAAAAAAGCAGTAATGACAACTGATTTAATTTACTCATGGATTAAATTGACTCTCGATTTTAGGACATACCATTTTCCCAGTAAGGTAATGTTTTCTCTTAATTAAGCCACCATGGAGCTAATGAAATATATATATATATATATATATATATATATATATATATATATATATATATATATGTATATATAAAAAAAAAAAAAAAACACCCAGCACGCCCCTGCAGGCGGTTTATCCTTCAAGCTCGGGTCCTCTACCAGAGGCCTGGGAGCTTGAGGGTCCTGCGCAGTATCTTAGCTGTTCCCAGGACTGCGCTCTTCTGGACAGAGATCTCCGATGTTGTTCCCGGGATCTGCTGGAGCCACTCGCCTATCTTGGGAGTCACTGCACCTAGTGCTCCGATTACCACGGGGACCACCGTTACCTTCACCCTCCACATCCTCTCGAGCTCTTCTCTGAGCCCTTGGTATTTCTCCAGCTTCTCGTGTTCCTTCTTCCTGATATTGCTGTCATTCGGAACCGCTACATCGATCACTACGGCCGTCTTCTTCTGTTTGTCTACCACCACTATGTCCGGTTGGTTAGCCACCACCATTTTGTCCGTCTGTATCTGGAAGTCCCACAGGATCTTAGCTCGGTCATTCTCCACCACCCTTGGGGGCATCTCCCATTTTGACCTCGGGACTTCCAGGTTATACTCCGCACAGATGTTCCTGTACACTATGCCGGCCACTTGGTTATGGCGTTCCATGTATGCCTTGCCTGCTAGCATCTTGCACCCTGCTGTTATGTGCTGGATTGTCTCTGGGGCATCTTTACACAGCCTGCACCTGGGGTCTTGCCTGGTGTGATAGACCCCAGCCTCTATGGATCTTGTGCTCAGAGCTTGTTCTTGTGCTGCCATGATTAGTGCCTCTGTGCTGTCTTTCAGTCCAGCTTTGTCCAGCCACTGGTAGGATTTCTGGATATCAGCCACCTCCTCTATCTGCCGGTGGTACATGCCGTGCAGGGCTCTGTCCTTCCATGATGGTTCCTCGTCTCCCTCCTCTGTCTTGGGTTTCTGCTGCCTGAGGTATTCACTGAGCACTCGGTCAGTTGGGGCCATCTTCCCAATGTATTCTTGGATGTTCGTTGTCTCATCCTGGACTGTGGTGCTGACACTCACCAGTCCCCGGCCCCCTTCCTTCCGCTTAGCGTACAGCCTCAGGGTGCTGGACTTGGGGTGAAACCCTCCATGCATGGTAAGGAGCTTTCTTGTCTTTATGTCAGTGGCTTCTATCTCCTCCTTTGGCCAGCCTATTACCCCAGCAGGGTACCTGATCACGGGCAGGGCGTACGTGTTGATGGCCCAGATCTTGTTCTTACCATTCAGCTGACTCCTCAGGACTTGCCTGACCCTCTGCAGGTACTTGGTGGTTGCAGCTTTTCTAGCGGCCTCTTCATGGTTCCCATTCGCCTGCGGGATCCCCAAGTACTTGTAACTGTCCTCTATGTCTGCAATGTTGCCTTCTGGTAGTTCAATCCCCTCAGTTCTGACTACCTTCCCTCTCTTTGTTACCATCCGACTACACTTCTCCAGTCCGAACGACATTCCAATGTCATTGCTGTATAGCCTGGTAGTGTGGATCAGTGAATCGATGTCTCGTTCACTCTTGGCATACAGCTTGATGTCATCCATGTACAGGAGGTGGCTGACAACTGCTCCATTCCGTAGTCGGTATCCGTAGCCAGTCTTGTTAATGATCTCACTGAGGGGGTTCAGGCCTATGCAGAACAGCAGTGGGGACAGAGCATCTCCTTGGTAGATCCCGCACTTGATGGTGACTTGTGCTATGGGCTTGGAGTTGGCCTCTAGTGTTGTACGCCACATCCCCATTGAGTTCCTGATGAAGGCTCTTAGGGTCCCATTGATCTTGTACAATTCTAGGCATTCCAGTATCCAGCTGTGGGGCATTGAGTCATAGGCCTTCTTGTAATCAATCCAGGCAGTGCACAGGTTGGTCAGTCTGGTCTTGCAGTCTCGGCTGATTGTTCTGTCTACCAGTAGCTGGTGTTTTGCGCCTCTGGTATTCTTGCCAATTCCTTTCTGTGTCCCGCTCATGTATTGACCCATGTGCCTGTTCATCTTAGCCGATATGATGCCTGACAGGAGCTTCCATGTAGTACTGAGGCAGGTTATTGGTCGGTAGTTGGAGGGGACCGGTCCCTTCTTGGGGTCCTTGGGGATCAGGACCGTCCGGCCTTCAGTTAGCCATTCCGGGTGTCTCTCGTTAACTAGCAGCTGGTTCATTTGTGCTGCCAGACGCTCGTGGAGTGCAGTTAGCTTCTTCAGCCAGTAGGCGTGAACCATGTCGGGCCCTGGTGCTGTCCAACTCTTCATACTGGAGACCCTTTCTTGGATATCTGCCACTGTGATGGTTACTGGACCCTGTTCAGGGAGGTCGCTGTGGTCTGCCCTCAGATCCTCTAGCCACTGAGCATTGCCGTTATGGGTTGCATCCTTCTCCCATATGCTCTTCCAGTATTGCTCCGTCTCCAGCCTTGGTGGTGCTGTTCTCTTATTGTTCCCTTGCCACTGAGAGTACACCTTTGCTATGGGGTTAGGGTTAGGTCACACACAGTCATTTTCATTTTATGATGATATGTATATATATTTTCCCCAGCAGAAAACAAGTGTTTCCATCACAATTGATGACCCTGTTCGCACGGCCAAGCAGCCCTCACCACCTCGAGGAAAAGTCTCCACTATTGTATATATATATGTATATATATATATATATATATAAATGCAAACTGAACAACACTGTCTTAAGCCATCGTTACCCAGACCATATAATTAAAACCACTTCAGTTTGACAGTTCTCCACCCTCTTTTTCTGCTACTCATTATCCCTTGCATTTGTCAAAGCCTTTTTTTTTGCGTCCCTACAAACTCAATTAGCCTGAGTCCAGAGGGTGGTGGGCTAAGCAGCTGGAAAGTTGAAGACAGTGTTCAGATTGGAGGATTGTATTCCTGCAAAGGAAGAAAAATGTACACGTGCCTTATGTGTAGAAATGTTTAGCTTATTTTAGAGTTTAGAAATGTGTTTACATATAATCTAGAGTTATTGTAGAGACACTGACACTGCCCTCAATGTAATAAAGGCCTGATTGTGTCATGAACTTAGGAGTAGAGTATAGGAGACCCTCCCCAGTTGAACTGTGAGAGTAAAACAGAGAGGAGTTAATGCTGAGTGGAAATTCCCCAGAGAATGTTTGGGTGGGGGTCTCAACATTTGAAATGGATAACTGTGGTCTGGAAGCGAAATGGGTTTTTTATGACCTCTAGGGAGTCACCTACACCCACACTGTTTTAACTGTCACGCACACACATCCACATGCACACTCACTCATGTGCGCTCACATAAGCATTCATGTGCTCATGCACATAGACACAGACAGAGTTTGCAGCACACCGTGGGGGGGTTTATGATGGGGTCGCCTCTATAAAGCTGGCTGTAACTAATAAAGGGGTGAAGATTTTGCAGAGGGACACACCGGCCTCGTCTTCCCTTCTAGAAGTGCATGCTTAAATGAGGATGAATAAAGGTTTTGTGAAATGACTACTGAGTTCCGGTGCCGTCTGTGGAAGTTTCGACGAATAAAAGAACCGGGGTGAAACTGATTTCGTAACATATGTTATTGATATATATAAAATAGTACTAGATCTTAAACCTGAAACCTGAAGCACTTTGTGTGGTATACCTGTAAATGCCATCCTGCCTTTTCAAGTCTTATTTTTTCATTAGTTTTCTTTGAATGACTCTTCATCTCATACAATGCTCTTTTAAAAAAAACCTAAGCTACCTGTTAGCTTAACAACCACAGCTAACTTATTTAGCTCAACTTAACTTAGTTAAATGTCCCATACCTGACCCACTAAGGCTCAGCCAGGTTTTACAAGGATCTCTTTGGTCTTATTCCTGACAATCCACACAAATTGCTTAATAATTATTAATGTCTCTACACCTCCGCTCATTCATTTCCTGTACTTACAACTTCACTGGGTCAGTGCTAAACTAGGTTACGCTTCACAGTCAGAGCCATCAGCCAAAAGCTAATTTTTCCACATAACACAAATCTCCAAGCAAATGTAAGTTTTAGGATCCTGACAATATTTAATTGTTTCTCCTTCTTCTTCCCACTAATTTCCCTGTTTGGTTTGATTGTCTTTCAATGTTTTTTTTTCTGTGTGTGTGTGTGTGTGTGTGTGTGTGTGTGTGTGTGTGTGTGTGTGTGTGTGTGTGTGTGTGTGTGTACAAGCTTCTGTCCTCCCTCTCCCACTCAATAAAGCCGAAGCCCTGCAGCTTCCCATAGCCAGAACATTCAGTTTCCAATGTGGTACAAAGACTACAGTCAAATCCTAGTTCTAGCATTTTATTTCTTAAGTAGTCTTTTCCCCTCATAATTCTTTTCTCATGTGCTTCAGATTTCATCACTCACCTGTTTGTCAGTTGCTTTCAAAGCTGCCTCTTCCCAGACCGTGCCTGTCAGCACCAATATTAACATTGTTGCCAATTTTTCCTTGACCTGCAGTCAGACACTGAGAACTGTCTGTCCTCTCTTCTTCGGGGCATATTCTTAACCAGGATCACATTTCCAAGCTATTGCTGACTATTGTGTGGTTACTCCATCTTTTTAATATGTTTCTGCCCAAGTTAGGTAAATTGTGCTTAGACCCTATCAGAAACAAATCTGTTTGAGTTACTTTTGTATTATGCTTTTGGGCCATTATCTGATGTGAAGCCCTGCCTGTGAAGCTGTCGTTTTGCAACATTTGGATGAATCTCAGCAGCCCAGTACACTTACCAATTCATCAATCAAAACTGAATGTCTGTAGTTCAATGACATATCCATTTGATTTACAATCCATGGTGGTGGCATGGAGAAACAAAAGTGCAAAAATAATGTCTTTGTACAAATGGAAGGCCCTGTAATTGAATAAATCACTCTTTTTTTTATATTCCTGTCATAAGCTCTTACTTACTATTCCAATCACATTAACATTTCAGTTTTTATCCCTGAATTTAACAGTAAAATCCCATTATTTTGATTGGTTACATCAGCTGCTAGTTACTAAGTTAGCAGTTCTTGCCCAGCATAAGTACTGTATCACATGCCCATTTCAATCACTGACATTTTGTTGTCTGTCACCCAGCTGGCCATTGCACCTCATGCCAGTTTATCAATATTATATTCTTATCAATCATCATCATCATCATCATCAACTTTATTTATAAAGCACTTTAAAACAACCACAGCTGACACAAAGTGCTGTACATTGGAACTGTAAAATAAAATTACATGAGATATAAATAAAAAACAAATAAAAGAAGAGTGAAATCATTAATTAAATAACTACTGCATTAAAAAAAGAAACTAAGTCTCACTGAGGTTAAAAGCCAAGGAATAAAAGTGGGTTTTAAGACGTGATTTAAAAGTGGACAGTGAAGGGGCCTCTCTAACATGCATGGGCAAATTATTCCATAATTTTGGAGCCACAATAGAGAAGGCCCTGTCCCCTCTGAGCTTCCTCCTGGATCTCGGTACCTCCAGGAGCAGCTGGTCAGCTGACCTGAGAGACCGACAGGGTATGTGGGGATGAAGAAGCTCAGAGAGGTAAGGCGGGGCAAGACTGTGTAGGCATTTAAAAACAAACATAAGAATTTTAAAATTAACTTTTTAAAATTTTAAAAGACACAGGCAGCCAATGCAGAGAGGCCAGCACAGGGGTTATATGCTCTCTTTTTCGAGTTCCTGTTAGGAGTCGTGCAGCCGCATTTTGAACCAGCTGCAGACGTGAGAGCAATGACTGACTGACCCCCACATAAAGTGAGTTACAGTAGTCCAGGCGGGAAGAAATAAAAGCATGGATCACTGTTTCAAGGTGCTGCCTCGAAAGAAAAGATTTTAGTCTTGCCAGTCGCCTTAAATGATAAAAACTGGACTTCACCACTGCTCTGATTTGGTTGTCCAATTTAAAATCACTGTCCAACTTAAAACCAAGGTCAGTAACAACAGATTTAAAATAGACTTCCAGGGATCCTAAAACAACAGAGGAGGACTCACAGGGACCACTGGGTCCAAACACCAACACTTCTGTTTTCTTTTTATTAAAATTTAAAAAGTTTCGAGCCAACCAAGCTTTAATGTCATCTAGACATGTCAAGAGAGGTTTTATGGAGATGGCATCCTTGCGTTTTAGTGTCAAATAAATTTGGCAGTCATCGGCATAACAGTGAAATGAGATCCCATGCCTTCTAAGGATAGAACCCAGAGGCAGTAGATACAGAGAAAAGAGCAGTGGCCCTAAAATTGAGCCCTGTGGGACACCACATGACAGAGGAGCAGAAGACGATTCGTAACCGAGAAGGCTGACAGAGAAAGTTCTATCTGACAAATAAGACCTAAACCAATTGAGTGCAGTGCCACCAATACCCACTACATCATGTAATCGAGAAATTAAAATATTGTGGTCTACTGTGTCAAAGGCAGCAGTTAGGTCAAGCAAGACAAGAACAACATGGTTACCAGAATCACATGCCAGAAGGATGTCATTAAAAACCCTTAGTAATGCAGATTCTGTGCTGTGAAGGGTTTTAAAACCTGACTGAAAAACCTCAAAGATTCCATTTTCATCTAGAAAATCTTTCAGTTGACTAAAAACAATTTTCTCTAAAACCTTGGAGACTAAAGGCAGCTTGGAAATAGGCCTATAGTTCGCTAAAACTGTGTGATCAAGGCCAGGTTTCTTAAGCAGTGGCTGTACTACTGCATGTTTGAAATTTGCAGGAACCACACCAGAAGACAGACTGCTGTTAATAATGTCAAGGACATACTGTTGTATACTAGGAAAAATTTCTTTAAAGAATTGTGGAGGGACAGGATCCCGTGGGGAACCTGTGGGCTTAATATGGCGAACCACATCCTCTAAAGAGGAGAGCGGTGGTTCAAAGCAGGTGGTCTCAGTGGCTTGGATTCACTAGATGTTAGAAACATTTCAGTGATTAATACACTGAACTTCATATTAAGAAACCAGTCTGAGAAGATTTTTGCTCAGTGATGTGATGCATTGTCATGTTTGAATTCAAGCCAAAACAACCCAAGAAAAAATGTATTCACACCAATACACCACCTGTCAGTGGTCTGATTGGACTGATTTATTCATTGCTGATGCCAACTTCTGCATGCCTCAAGAAAATTCGAGATTCACATTAGCGTTTTCCAGTTTTCAGCAGTACAGTTCTGTTGACCATTGCAGCTTATATTTTATGCTGTTTGTTGACTACAAAATTGCTGGAGTGATGTCTGTTTGGTAAATGTTGGGTTACAGTTGGGTAGGAGGCCTAAACCAGGAAACAGACTGTGAAAAACGATGAAAAGCATCTTTACCTTGAATGTCTAACATTGCAAGGTGTTTGGTTTCTAATGCCAGAGACACATTTGCGCATCACAGCTCTCTCTCAAGAAAGACCAGATGGTGATGCCACAGCAGAAGGGAAAACTACCATAATCGTAGGCTCAGACTTTGTACAGAAGTTCATTTGCTAACCTGCAACACAATAGATACAGACAGAAAAGCAGAGATGAACTGATGTAAACTGAAATAAATTCCATTGATATTACATCCCTTAGTCATCTTCTTTGGTATTCAGATTTAATGTGAATATATTTTGTCTATTTTTACTTTATAAATGTATTTATATTGATTTTTTATTCATTTATTTTCAAAGGACAATAACCTGTCATTGGAGAAATCATAGAGATGCTTCTGTTCATTGTAGTGGGGTGAAGTGATTTGGATATGTTTGTGTTTAATTGATAGAGCTGAAAATTACACTTACACTGTAGAGAGCTAGGGGCAAGTAAACAAACTTGCACTGTGGCCTATATGTCATGCAGACAACAGGTTGTTAGTGGCATTGAACAAAACGGACACCACCACCAGCTAACTTTGTTAAAATGACATATCTAGGTATGTTTACAGTGTGTTAAATGTGGTTCTAATAAGAGGTATTTAAGCCTCTAAATTAAGTTTAGCAGATTACTTTTCTACTGTTTGTCCCCCATTCATTGAATGAGTTTGTGCATTAATGCAAATTAGATAAGCTTAATAAAAACAGAGCAGGCCTTCATTTAGTAACCACAAGTTTGTACTGGTATAACCGTTTAATACAAATCAGAATTTTTACAGGTATATACTGTCTCCAGAAAAAAGTCATATGTTCACATTCTAGACTCTGACCTTGTCTTGCCTGTTTGTGTTAGACTTTGAAGTGAGGATATACAGTGCAATTGTGTGCAAAACACTGTGGTACCAGGTATAACTTGCATTAAGTACTGCAGGTGGTGACTAGGTGATTCATGTTTTTCCCTCAGGCGTACTGTAACTGTGCACTTGCTGCTGAGTGCATTCAAACCATACAGACCTGTGTGAATCTGATACCAGCTCCCCGCACTGTTGTTGTCCTAAATGCTTCCCACTTGCCAGCCTGAATACAGAACAGATTGGTTTGCAGCTTCAGGGCTCGCCTGGGTTGTTCATGTACCAGAGTCAGATATTAGTGAAAATTCACACAACTGAGCACACACACATACACACACCCTGGTGATAGGCATGACATTGTGATAAGGATCTAAAGACGCACAGTGAGAAAAACTGATTAAGGGACTGCTGGGTGGAAATTTCCTTTCTTCAGCCTTGTGTGGGACTTCATTAGAGAACTGCTAAAAAGATAAGATATTCCGATTTGGCACTATAAGAACAATGAGCTCCTTTACATTTAGCCCATACTGCATCAGCATCCTTTTGCTGGAAAAAAATTGAGGCACATACAAAATTGGGATAATATATTTTGCAGTTTTAACAGTTCAACACACACACACACACACACACACACACACACACACACACACACACACACATATATATATATATATATATATATATATATATATATATATATATTAGGGGTGCAACGATATTCGTATCGATATTGAACCGTTCGATACAGTGCTTTCAGTTCGGTACGCATATGTATCGAACAATACAACATTTGTAATTTATTTTATCAACTTTCCTTCTGACGATGCTGTCTGTGTTGAGCGCTCAGTGAATCTGCGTTCGACTACTCCGCCTAGGCTGCACTGTCGAGCGCAGATCCACTGAGCGCTCCACACAGACAGCATAGACAGAAGGAAGAGCGCAGGGCACCTCCCCCACCCTCATTCAGATCTGGCGTTTGGAATTATTTTGGTTTTCATGTGACGTATGACCCTGAAGGTAAGCGAGTCATGGACTAAAGTAAAACAGTATGTTGGATGTGCCATGCAATGCTCAATTACATGGGTGGGAACTAGTGTGTTAGCGCAGTTAGCTCGTTAACGTGTTGGCCGTCTAGCCCCATGCACGGGGCGATCGGCGGTAGCTCGTTAACGGAGATTTGCCGTGTTGTGGCGTTAAGGTCATTTCAACGAGATCAACCTGAAAGCACTAGTGGGAACACAACGAATATGACTGCACATTTACGCCGACATCATCCTAGTGCAAAGACAAAAACAACAAGCATGCTACTAACTTTAGCCGAGTCATTTAGACAGCTGTTAGCACATGATTCTCCTTATATGTTTAATATGCTGCTGAGAATATAGCCCAGAAGAAGCGGATAGTATAGCTTTTATTTTGGAAAGAGACATTTCTCTGTAATAAACTCTCTTTTCCAAAGATGAGTGATTCCTCAATCAGATACAGGGCTTGCAATATCGCTAGCCCGACGTCCCGGGGCTAGTGATTTTTTTCAGTCGGGCTACCAAAATCTATCTCTTCCCTGCCCGTCGGGCTATTGTAGGAAGGAAAAATATATGTCAATGCTTTTGCATTCTTTCAGAAATGTAGCTGGGTAATTATGTCATTGGCATCGGTGAGCCACTGTCAATATGTGACATATTGAAATCGCGTTTGAATTTGCGCTTGTTTTTTTGCTTTCACTTTGCAATCGTATGAACTGTGTATAGAGAGCGACAGCACTGATCTGTGAGTGATGAAAATTTGTGCACCAATTCCTCTGACATCATCTTATTAATTGTTAGCTTACTATACAAACATGACAAGTGAAATCTCCCGCAGCTTAAACATGTGAGAGGTTGATCGCGCAGAGAATCGCTGAGCATTATGTGAGTGCGTGTGTAAAAGCAGCACGATATATATTTCAGTTCTGCTGAGCCAAACAAGACAGGTCAGGGTGAAGAAGTGACAGCCAAAGAAAAGCTTACCACAAAACGGAGAAGTTATGACAAATCAGACTATAAGGCAAAAAGAAAGTGCAGCTTTATGGTTTCATGGACAAAGGAATTTCTGTGGCTGCAATATGACGAGCTAAATAACCAGGGCTGCACATAAGTGGTCCGCAGGTGCGCATTCACTGTCAAAATAAAAAACACGCACAAGGGTTAGGGTTAAATTTTAAAACTGTACTTTTGAGTTAAAATATATATTTATAATTTTAATAAATGACAAATTAAAAAGGCATGAACATTTTTTGTATCGAAAAAATATCGAACCGTGACACCAAAGTATCGAACCGAACCGTGAATTTTGTGTATCGTTGCACCCCTAATATATATATATATATATATATATACAGTATATATACAGTATATATATATATATATATATATATATATATATATTTGTATTGTATTGTATTTGTATATATGGTGTTGGGGGCAAATTCAGCTGTCAGAGAAATACAGCAAAAAGTAGTAACAAAACCAGAGTATTACACTAAAACTAAAAAAAGCAAAGAGGAGTTTGGATATGGATACTGAGATAACACAAGGCATGGACTGAAGGAGAAAGGGTTGGAAAGCGAAAGGATTAATCATGCAGCAAACCTGAGAAGTTGAATAGGTAATGAAGGACAGAGGCTAGTAATGCATGAGAATAGGACAGAGGGGCTTAACAGGAGTCGTGCAGCGCATTGATTACCTCTGTCTGTCATTAGCTTTAGTCCCAATACCTAGAGACTTGGGTCAGTTTGAGACTAGAGAAAGGGAGAGGCCACAGAAGCAAGGAAGGCAGAATTAAAGTTTTTTTTTTTATTTATGCTCTTATGTGAGGATCACAAACTAGCTGGGAAGTAACAAAGTACAAATACATTCTCTTACTGTACTTAAGTAGATGTTTTACCTACCTGTACTTGGATATTTATTTTTCTGATTACTTTTTACTTTTACTCCCTACATTTTTAAACAAATATCTGTACTCCTTACATTTTCACAACATACTGGTTACATTTGGTTCAACTGCATTATTTATAGCGTTTATCCTTCGGGTTTTAAAGTGGCCAGAAGGAGTGCAGGAGTCCGTAAGTTGTGGTTGCGGTATTTGAGAATCTAGCTAGTGCTACAGAAGAGGAGGGCGCATGAAGGGAGTGAAGTTTTTTAAGTGGCCGGTAATTTCATATTCAACATTTCTGTCAGTTCAACAAACATCAGGAAACACACAAACTACTTGTGTGCAGTTTGTCGCACAGTGTGTTGCAAGCTAAAGGTCCAGCTAATATATTTCACAGGTAGAGAAAAGAATGTGAGCTATCTTCACTAAGAAATGGAGAAAGATCTGAAAAAGACAGGATAGAAGAGGAAGAAGAGAGGTTAGATTTAAAAGTAAGGAATCCTCAGTGACGCTTGATAAACTGCAGATTTAAAGCTTACATGCATGTCATAATTTTAATCACATATTTGATATTACTGCAAAACTAAGCTATACTAACTTTGGGTTATTCAAATGTTGCATGAAAATACTTGGTAGTTTGCATCGGATAAAGAGGTTAGCTTGTCATACTGTGGTGAATTTATTGTAAAGCACTGCACTGAACTGATACACTCCAGGTGCCCATGGCCAATTTTAGTTTACACCAACTGTAGCAGACTAATTTTCATTTAAGTAGATGACGGTTAGATTAATTCACTGAATTCCACCTTTATTCAAACTGTATACTGTCTAGTGTAAAGACACTGTAAACATTATACTGTCACAGTGTAGAAAATGGAAATCAGCCAAGACAGCTTTGAAAGATCAGCTAACATCTTGTTGAATTCAGTTGTGTAAATCCACAAAGAGGAGAAGGTCAGCTGATCACAGCATGTACACTAAGAAAATCAACTGGAAATCACATTAGAAATTATTTTCACTTGTGATTCTTTTCCCCATGCTGAGACACTACACAGATCTTAGGGTTCCCCCACCTGCTGAATCCCACTTTTGGATTGTGTAATGCACTGTATGACCTTACTTTGTTAATGACAGTAGTGCTCATAGGAAAGCAGTAAAGCATAAACACAAACTGTAACACATCCCTAAATACATATTCCCAGTTCTCTGTAAATCATATCTTTTGCATAAGTGGAGTCCTTCATTGTTTTGTTCACCAGCTCTTCTATGGGAACAGCATTGGCCAAATTCCAATATTGCCTTACACATTCCCTACACACTTTCAGCCAGTTTTCAGGTTTATTAACCACCACACTGTGAGGTGTAGCACCTGCTTTGTGCCCAGTATATTGATACACTTACACACTTACAAAAATGGGTTCTTTGTAATGAAAAAAGTGTAAACTTCATCCTACTACTTTTTGAGCTTAAACATTGTGTAGACATAGAGATATTCATGACAGCTTGATGTTTTTCTTTTCTCTTGTTCTTTCAGTTATATTTGCATGCTTGAAATAAAAATTACTCTATCTATCTATCTATCTATCTATCTATGAACCCACTGAAGTCTTTTGTGGCAATGTTCTATATGTGTCTATATCATCAAAAGTGCTTCTTATTTTTAATTCATTCATTTTAGTTGCTTCATTTTAGTTTTTATAAATGCCAGCGTTAGAGAAGAAGAAGGAGAAGGAGAAAGGATCCAAAAACAATTCAGATGTTAAAAAGCATGAATGAAATTCAAACACATTTTCTGCTGAGTGATAGACATGATTTTAATAGTCCATCTGATAGTAATATAAGTTGCCAAAGATGCTGATTACAAATTCCTGTTATCAACAGAGAAAGCCAAAGGCGTCCTTAAGCTTGCCACCCTACCCTTTTTTTTTAGGAGACACTTCAAAAGCTGCAAGTGTGACTCTGTATGGAGTTACACTCATCACAGAGTGGGAAGGTGTAGAGGCCAGTTTGGAATTGGGACTTACTCCCCTAGTATGCTTTAGTGCCCAGCGGGGGTCCTCTACTTTGCTGAAAGAGGTAGCAAGCAGGCTGCCTGTTGCTCAGCGACTTCAAAACTCCATGAAGTTTCAGACTATTTGCGCTTGTGTGCAAGTACACTGAAAAAAATGTTTTGTTCAATTCACTAAATTTTTTTATGACAAGTGGTTGCACGAAATAAATTTGTTTGAATCCAGAAATATTTTTTAAGTACACAGAATTTAATTTAAGCGAGTAAAGCCAACATATATTTTTAAGCTACTTTAACTTAACTGTTGTGGATACAACTTAGTCAAATAATATTAGTAATTCCAACTAAGGTTGTGTTAAGTGTACCAGAATAATTTGTTTCCTTTAAACTTATGTCCCAAAGTTATATTCAAATCAATAAAATTGTTAATTTCTCTCTATTTCAATTAAGTAAATTTTACTTAAAAAAATATTGCTTACCCTGATTTGTAGTTCTTTTTAATAACGCCAATAATGAAAACTACAAAATTCTTTCACATCATTTATTAATGCAAAATTTGTTGCAAACAGAATAAGAATCCACATGTAAGGGAAATTGCTGTAATTTGTATAATACAAATTACAAAACTTTTGCCTATGAACTAATAGCTTTAAAAAGCTCTATTCAAATAAAACAGAAACAACAGACAAGAGAAATGTTAACCAATGTTTCTCTTCCTCTAACAAAGAATAAAACACTGCCAGCGGTATAAAGTATCACAATTACAAACTGATGCATCCACAAACTAACCAAAGTTTCAGACTTGCTGTTCTGCGATCCATATTTAGAAATTGCATTTTAATAAGGTAATTAGACTTAAAACTAAACTTGTGTTTTCCTTACTGCTTTCCATTCTAGTCCTTCCTTGAGGATTCTGAATGTTTTACATGTTTTCTGACCTAACATACTTGCTTCAAAACAATAGTCCTAAAGTGTTACCAGTGTGCTGCAGTGTGGTAATCATGCAATTATTATTTATTTTTTTTTTTTTTTTAAATCAGGTGAGTTAACACTGATTATAGGGCAGCAGCTATCAAGGACCGGAATAAAGAAAAATTGCTTCGGTAAACTGAATAATTACAAAGTTGCTCTTCAAGCTACTCAAATGTACCAAACGTGAAACATTCATTATTGAAAGTGAAAATGTTCAATCAAAACATAACACAGAACGTGAGAACGAATGATGGTTATACAAATATTTCACTCCTATTCACAAGAGCACCAGTCATTGGTAATTTACATAACAAAATGTAAATGGATGTGTGGTTTTAGAAATCTTCCTATCCAGTAGCAATTTTGTTCTTCAGCCCAAGGACTTTGGGGGAGAGCTTTTCCCCATCCAATCCCATCAACACTTTCTGAATGAATTCATAATAGTGCCTCAATTCCTTGGGGTAGGCTAGGTTTAGTGCATAGATTACTCCAAGCATCAATGCACAAGCTTGGGCCGGAGATCCAATGTTGTCCATGACTATCTCCCCTTCAACAAATATTCCAATGTCATCATAATGTCCATTTTGTCCATCCTCCTTGTTGATGACATAAATGCCCATGGTGTGCTTCTTTAGGCCTCTCTGGATGTCATCTCCTTCAATGTCCTAAACATTTAATAAAAAGGTAAAAGAAAAACAATTAACTCTACAATTAAATTCCAATCTAGTCGTTTGTGTGTGTGTGTAAATATCTATCTAAGAAGTGTGTGTATAGATGACTTGCTAACAATGACTTACCAAGTACTCCCGAATAAGGCTTCCGTCCTCTTCACCAAGGTAGAGGCAAAGTGCCCTGAGAACTGCTTCCCTTTTCACTTTAACATCACTTTCAGCCTGTTTAAAGAGAGTTGCTGATTAAACCAATTTGGAAAAAAGAACAATGTCTGACATTCGCAATAAGTAAATTTTATCATAAGTCAGTTCAAACATAGTAAATAAAATTTATATATGAAAATTTCAAAATTTAGATTGCTTGGCCGGTCACCTAAAATGGCTTATTTGACTCACCAGTGACTTGCCACTTAAGACAAATTAAATCCAAATAGAATTTGCAATATTCAGATTTACCTCTTGCATGATCTGCAAGTGGTGGGCAAGTTTCTGCCCAGAAACACCGCCCTTCTTCTGGAAAACTGTCATCAGCTGAGGTGTAATTCTGTCTAACTGTGCCGCGAAGGTCGTCTCCAGTTGAAGTGTTGTAATACGCTGGAATTCAGCATTTACCTGTATCACACACACAGAAAAAAGAAAAAAAAAGCAGACTGGTGCTTAATCATTGGTATGATTATTTTGTTATTTCTTCATTAAATGCTACAATGTAATTGCCATCACTTCATAAAGCATGATTAGCATATGGGTTAGTATACAGTGCATGAAGGATGTTACTACTGTTAATCAAAGACGAAATGAATGGCATCAGTCCATTTAGCGGGTTTAAAGGGTTTTAAAAAGCAGATATTTGTCTGTTTCAGGTGGTTGGCAACACATTTTCCTGTGCTCTTTGTCCGCTGGTGGGAGTGTCTCACCTGTGAGGTCAGCACCTCTTGGTGGTGAGAGGTCTTAGGGGTTTTAACTTGACCCATTTATTTTTTTATCTTATGAGCAACAAAGTTTGTTCATCACATTTTTAATTTACATTTGTTTAGCACATGCTTTTAACAATCTGAGGCTAACTAAAAACGAATAGCTAAATGAAAGGTTTTAGGTTAATTCACAATTGATAATCTGATTTCACTCTATTAATTATTGAGATGATTAATCAATCATTTCAATAATCAAACTCACTATAAAATAGTTTGGGCCCTATATGTAGTGCAAACTTACTTAAACAATCAAATATTTTTTATTTATAAGAAAAATCAAAAATTTATTTTATTCATGTTTCTACACTTTAAGTCACTTATGTTTTTCATACACAACTTGTATTTTAAGTGCTGCTCAAATAAATACTCTGTACGGTACACAGGTCAATCACTATAAATGCCAGCCTCTTTATACCTATATTAGGGATCGTCTTAATCCAAGTGGCCCAGATTAATTAATGTATAACATAAGGAATTACTGAAAAGAACACTCAGCAAAAAAAAGCATGCCTTTACCTCATTAATCTGGAAAAGTGCAGGCCACCTAGCTTTAAACTCCCCAGCAGTTGGACTTCCCTGCACCACCTCTTGTCTACGGTAGGAAAATGTTCTTGACATCTTCTGTCTTACATCTGAGGCACCGTTTCTTCGTCTGATGTCGGTCAAAAGCTCAACCCTGATGTTTTCTAGACTGTCATCCGTTTCGCCAGCTGGGTGTAATGGACAAAAATTGACCTCAGCCTTTTTAGGTTTCTTAACATTTTTGGCTGGGAGGCAATCATCACTGGATTTGTTTTTCAAAGCATTTATAGTCACTTCAGGACAGCCAATGTTGCGCATCTTTGTCCTGTAATTAGCCATCTTATATTTCAGGCTAATCATCCAGCCATAGTAACCTGTGGCAGATGGCTCTCGCAGACAAGGGAATTTTTTGATCAGTGCCCCTGCAACTTCATCTATTTGGTAATTTTGAGGATAAGCAGTAAACTGAAAAATCATCTCTAAGATGTCAGATTTAACACCTGGAGTAATCTTGAGCCGAGTTCCAGTTTCTCTGAAGGTCTCATTTCCACGCTGAAGTTGCACCTCTACATTGAATGAAAATCGAGGAATAGTAAACTCGCGAGGCCATGCACATGATCTCAGCTCACTGTCTGACTGTGGTAGAATTATGGTGCTGTCTGAGTTGGATGAAGACGATGAGAGACTGGAGTTTCTTTGAATACTTTCTGGACTTGCAGAGGAGTCAAGACTGCATGTGGGATACTGCTTTAACAAAGATGCACTTGTATCCAGATTTGCCATGTACACAAGTTTGATTGTACTTCGGTCTTGAATGTCTTGCATTGATGTTATGTTCATAAACTCATTATTGAAGTCAGGATCCATGAATTGAATACGAAAGTCTCTTTCAATTCCAAATGCTTGGCAAATTGTGCTCTGAAGATCAGTCAAAGTTCTTGGCATCCCAGATGGAACGTCAAGTCTCCTAAAATCATCATCTGCCACGATGACTCTCAGCTTCAGCTGCTCTGCCATTCTTCAATCTGATTTTTAAAGACATTAGGAGAAAAAAAAAAGTTAAAATACTTTGCATTGAATAATTTTATTAGGGAGCACAAGAGTGCAGAACTGCAACACAGGTTTTACGGGTAAAAAGCAGTTTATTTAATTTTATTCTATAGCTTCATACTGGGTTTTTTTGCATACGTCAGCCAGAATCCTCAAAAAGTGTCACTTTGCTTTTAGTGGTATGTGTTGCAATTCATCCTTTATCAAAATGTTTTGAGCATCATCAATGATGTTTTTTTAAGACACATGACAACATGAGGCATGTTTGGCCAAAAGAACTGAAATGTAATGGAAAAAAAAAATATTACCCTTGTGGGAAGTATCCAATCTTTATTAAAAATAAGCTAAACATTTGTGGTACCCCTCCTGTTGCCATGAAGATAACTGCAACTGAACACATGCAACTGAACACATGCAATTGAAGACAACATTTACTACCTTCTATATGAATGAATCTTTTAAGTATGACCATTCGCCGGCCTCCAATCCTGTAATCTGCCAAGGGGTACTGGTCTACCAAGGCACCAAGATCAACGAGGGAGATGTGTGATGTGGGAAAAAGTTCAAAACCTCTAAAATGCTCCCTATACCAGGCACCCATCTCTTTGACAGTGAAGCTCAGGTTTTCCTCCACAACAACCATTTGGACAACTTCTGCAAATTCAGGCAATCCAGCAGAGGAGCCATAAACTACAATCATGCCAGGCCTGTAGTTTGTTCCATTCACAGAAGCATTCTTTGTGAGCTGAATATGGGTAATATCAGGGAATTTAATCTTCAAGTCTCGCTGTACATCATGATGCAGAATGTCAACAGAGACAGTAGAAACAGCTGAGACAGTTAGGCTCGGCCTTACAGTTGTGACAGACTCCAAGTGGTATGCCATCATGAACTGATGTTTCACTGCCAGTGACAGTAGCACATTTTTAAAGCACCGTGTGTGACGAACAACCTGTTTGAAAAAACTGTGCTTTGCCTCGAACCTCATGGTCCACATGCCAACAAGTGGCCCAAAGAATTTAATCATCTGTGGATAATGCTCCACAAAATGATGTTTTGGTAACAGCTTCAGTCCTGGAAACAGCTCTTTCAACCTACATCTGTGGTCAGAGACTCTAGACTCAAGGAAAGCAATTGATTGTTCTGTGTGTACTGGTGCAACAACTAGTTCAACAATGTCCTTTAGGTCCAAAATTACCTGCCAAGCTGTTTCATCTGGAGGTACCAAGTGTCCTACCAACAATGGAAGGAATCGTAAGAGACTCCAATTTTCATGAGCATTTCCTCCAATGCTTTTGTTCTGCATGAAAGTCCTGGGAATAGCATGAGGGCGATTACTCTTGTCTGCCCATTTGTAGGGAAATGTCAGAATGGACTCATTGAGGCTGTCAAGTGTAAAATATTTTTTCAAAATTAAGATATTCAGGCAGTATGCCAACTCAACTGGTAATATGCCCTCAAATATGTCATGTGCAATATCTGGAGGATATCCACTGCAAACACTGAAATGGGAGAGATGTGCAGAGAAAACACACCGTCTTTTAACACCGTGACATGGTTTTGCATTACTCTGTGCAGAACTTACATGCATTTCATGTGTCTCTTTGCTTCTCAGAGTAAACACACCTGAACTAACCTCTGTTTCTTGAATATCAGATCTTTTGGCCTCACAAAATCTGCAAAAGTATTCACCTGAAAAACTCTCAATAAATCCAGAAATACTGTGTGCTCCTAAATTATCTGCTATGACACACTGTATTGTGCCCCTGACAAATTCTCCAAGATGTGCAATAAAAATCCCTTGACTTTCCAAAGTAACAAGATCACTCAACAAGGGCTCTAGAATCTTTTCATATCCATATGTCTTTACATCTTCAGACTTGCAGAGTAAAGCCAGATAAATGGAAGTCAGTGATGAATGGCAAGCAGGTGGTAAATTGCTAAGAGTCCAATATATGGCACAGATTTTGTGCTTTTTACGGGAAGTGCCAAGTGGATTGCAAATCTCAAAATCGTCAATATACAAATTCAGTAAAACTCGCAATTCACCTGCTGATAAAAAACTGTTTTCTTTGAAAAACAACCCCTCCCTAAAAGACCTGTAAATCACTTCTTCCCCACTTTGTTCTGTTATGCGACTACCATCCAAAACCTTAGCAAGAAGGTGGCAATCACTGAAAAGCTGCTGTAAAACCTTTAAAACTGGAACATACTGAAATGTTCTTTTATTTTTTTCATCCAACACATACTCTACAGGCTCTACAACTTTAAAATTTTCCTTGTAGAAATTTTTGCGCTTAAAGGATGTTGCTAGGGGACAACCTTTACCTACCGATTTATACACAGGATTAGATGTACACAGTGCAGATGCAAGTTCTTCAATGACTGACTGGTCTATTTGCAAGCTGTCACAGTTCAATGTGTCTTGGATAACTTTTGCTGCCGTACACAAAGATGCTGTGCCCAACAAATACTGAAGTTCCTCCAAAAGTTCATCAACTGCAGCACTTGGAACGTGAAAAATATTTTCTAGTTTTAATAACACTGCCGCAAGCTTTAGCTGAACTACGTCTTCATGATCATTTGATGTCTCTAAATCAACAGGCTGTTCGTCACCCCACAATTCCTCAGCATTTGAAGCATCATGCTCTGCAGTTTCAGTTGCAAAAGATCCTCTGACAATATCCTCTTTGAAGTCTACCAGCGAGTGTAAACTGTGCTTGCGACTTTTGTGTGACTTAAAGGTACTGTAAATATTTGATTTGTAGTCACAACCTTTAAACATACATGTTACTGTCTCATTGTTTTTTAAATGACGGCTAATGTGCACAAAATATTCACGCTCTGTTCCTAATTCACTACAACAACATAACTGACAGGAAAAAGTTGTAAATTTGTCAGAGTGCTCTGGGGTATTGCTATGATTCCTTGACAAGTGTGTCAGAAGTGAATTCCAAGTCTTTAAAAGACATGGACACTCAGGATATAGGCACTTAATGTGATGGCCACGCCCAAAATGACTATGTTTCAGTCTATAGTGCTTAAGAAGTTCTGATCGTCTAGAAACTTCTGCACTGCAGTCTTTACACTTCCACATAAACTGGACATACAACAAAGAGAGAAAATTTGAAACAAAAACAAAAAACACACTTAGTACTTTACACAAAGAAAACTTTAGCCGTGGTTAACCTACAAGAATGGATGCATCTTAGAAGTATGCTTGTAGGCTGCATTATCTAGAGCATTCTTTTCCCAACTCTGTTCCTTGAGGATGCCCATCCTGCATATTTTTGATGTTTCTCTGCTTCAGTGCACCCTGACATATTAACTGTGTCAGTGACAGACTTGTGCACAACTTGAAGAAATTAGGCTAAACATTAGTTCAAATCAGTGTGGCGATGCAAGGAGGCATCTAAAAAAATGCAGAACAGAGGTCTTTGAGGAACAGGGTTGGGAAACACTGATCTAGAGTGCACCTAAAATCTGATCAGGTTAGAAAGCAATACCATAACAGTGCCAATTGAACAATCAAATAAAAGGAAAAAATAAAAACTAATGTTACAGCCAGCAACTTTCATGTTCAACTTTAAATAATTTTCTCTAAAGGATGGGAACTGTTGGCAACACATGGAATCAGTGTTCTACGCCCTAGTCTTTATAAAAAAAAAAAAAAAAACTGTACAAAATATAGAGGCATCTTTTCTTAAACTATATTAATCATATGTAATAATTGATATTAATTAATATCAATATTAATAATCACAAGAACCCTTAAGATGAGATAGACAAACTTGTCAATGCAATACTGTCGTGATAAATATGTAAAGAATTTGCATGTACTTACCAAAATAACACAGTTTCCTTGAATAAACAATAACACATAAGGGGAAGAAAATCTGCCAGAAAAGGAACACAAATACAAAAAATTAAAATGAGGACTTTAGAAAGACAAACAATTACCATTTCCAAGCTACTTCATGATACTCCCTTGTAAAAAAACAAATCTTACTTGTGCCTCTGTAAAAACTACAGATGGCACGATACCACTTTTTTTATGTCCGATACCGATATCATAACTTTGATTATCTGCCGATGCCGATGTGAATCCGATATAGTGTATTTTATAATAAATAAAACTGGGTTTTTTAAATAAATATTTTGCTGCATTTTGTATAAGTTCATACTCAGTTTAAAAAAAACAAACATTAAAACTATTCTGTTATACCTGTATGCAAAAAATACACTGCACCCAAAATATTTTATACTTCAGCAATACTGATCAACCTAAAAAACTTACACCATCCTCCTTATTCAGGTATTCTAAACAGTACATAGAAATATTAAACAACCTAACTAATAGGGCTGCCAACTCCCAGCAAAAATATTAGGAAACCACCCCCCACCCTCTGCCTCATAATGCTTAATTGACGTAATCTACTTTAATGCACAGAAACAATTATTTTCCTACAATAATTAGATTCAACATTTTTCTTCAATACAGTTGCAGACAGCACAGATGGTACCTTCCCAAAGGAAAAAGTGCTATATGAACTACTATTACTAGGGTATATATTAGACTTAATATTTACTACATACAATAATGGATTTCTATACATTTAACCAGATCACCACTTTGCTTGTAAGATTTAGATAATTATTTATTAAAAGCTAGACATTTTAAATGAGAATAAGAAAGAAAATTATTTATGCCCCCCTTTCCTTGTTAATGCCCTACCTGGCCCCCTGACAAGGCAAGGCAAGGCAAATTTATTTGTATAGCACAATTCAACAACAAGGTGATTCAAAGTGCTTTACAGAGACATTAGAAACAAAAACAAATAAAAAGCATGATTTAAAACTGATTAAAACAAGCAAACAAACAAACTAACTAAACACACACATTTCACACCTGTTCGCGCAATCTGAACCCTTATCGTAAGGGGAGCTACCAGTCCTTCTGTGGACGAGCTACTTTCTATTTTAAATTCCCTGAATTTAAAATACTCTCTAGACCCAGTCTAGACCCAGTTGGGGAGCTACCCAGAGCTCTAAACCCACTTAACAAACAAACAAACAAAACAGTATATAAAATCAAAACAGATAAAATCAGAACAGTAGATAAAATCAGTAGTTAATGTAAGTTTTGAAATTTAAGCTTAACAAACAAACAAAACAGTATATAAAATCAAAACAGATAAAATCAGAAATAGATAAGATCAGTAGTTAGTGTAAGTTTTGAAATTTAAGCTTAAAAGTGTGGATTTGGTGCTTTATTCAAATGCAGCTGAGAATAGGTGAGTCTTCAACCTGGATTTAAATAAACTGAGTGTTTCAGCTGATCTGAGGCTTTCTGGGAGTTTGTTCCAGATATAAGGAGCATAAAAGCTGAATGCAGCTTCTCCGTGTCTGGTTCTGACTCTGGGAACTGATAAAAGACCGGATCCAGATGACCTGAGGGATCTGGAAGGTTCATACTGGGTCAGGAGGTCACTGATGTATTTTGGTCCTAAACCATTCAGAGCTTTATAGGCCAGCATCAGAACTTTAAAGTCTATCCTCTGACGGACAGGCAGCCAGTGTAAGGACCTCAGAGCTGGACTGATGTGGTCCACTTTTTTGGTCTTAGTGAGGACTCGAGCAGCAGAGTTCTGAATGAGCTGTAGTTGTCTGACTGATTTTTTAGGTAGACCTGTAAAGATGCTGTTACAGTAATCAAGCCTACTAAAAATGAATGCATGGACTAGTTTTTCCAGATCCTGTTGAGACATCAGATCTTTTATCCTTGAAATATTCTTGAGGTGATAGTAAGCTGATTTTGTTATTGTCTTAATGTGTTTTTCTAAGTTTAGGTCTGCATCCATCACTACACCCAAATTTCTCGCCTGGTTTGTGGTTTTTAGATGTATAGATTGAAGTTCTCTGGTGACCTGTAATCGTTTTTCTTTGGCGCCAAAGACTATTACTTCAGTTTTGTTTTTGTTTAGTTGGAGAAAATTGTGGCACAACCAGTCATTAATTTCCTCAATGCATTTACCAAGAGCCTGTACAGGGCCTCGGTCTCAACAACACTTTGCTAGACCCGCCCCTGCACAGTTACCAGCTGCCAGCTACTTAGAAAAGAATCCTGGTGTTATTTGTCTCTCAGAAACAGTTCATAACTTCCTTTCAACTCATTCATGTCACCTAAAAGGTAAACCTGTTTCTTCATTACCTGTTCAGCTCTAATGATTCAGTAAAAACATCTCCTGGTTTCACCTTCATGTTTCCTTCTCACCACATATACAAACTGATATCATGACCAGCAGCTATTACGGCTGTGCCTTCAGAAAACACAAGCGGATACTAGAAAGTAATATTTAAAAAATTCTAGCAACAGCTTATCAAGCTTAAACGTGCTGCTGTTGTTTATCTGCCGTTTTCCACTTTCTAGCGCAAACTGGGCAATTAACAAACAAGAGAGGCAGGACTAGCGACAGAAAAGCCGATCAGCTGATAATCGATCAGTTTCATGATTGAAGTAGCAACAGGAGAGGGAGGGGGGAGAATGAGGGAAGAAGTTTTAGCTGTTCAGCATGAAGACACCGAATAACTCCAGCTTTGTGTCTTTTTTCATTCTAGCTGAAGTATAAAACAAATCGCTTCCTTTCCCCCTCAATACAAAACTCTGACAGCCAGTCCAGCTGTGGCTCCATACATCGGTTGTTAAGCTCAGCATGGAAATACTATGCAAACATACAGAGATGAACTTACACACTTGCTTTACTTCTCTGTGTTAGTTTTCTCTGAGATTAAATGCAGCGTTTTGGAAGCACGTAGCGATGTTTCAAATGCTAAACCAGACCGCTGACAGGTCTCACACTCAACAGCTCTATCAAGTGAAGCAACTTCTTTTCTGAGTTAATTTCAGTCCTGACAAACCTCACTCTCAGTGCCTTTTGAGCTCACATTATTGGCAACCACTGAGTTATTCTCCTCCACAGTTTTCAACCATTATTTGTTTCTGCACAAAAGACGTTGTGCAACGCCAATCCTACTTATTTCCTACTGCACCCCTGACTGTGCAGGTGCGTTCAGAAGCCCCCTCCCCCGCCCGACTATTAATGCCAATGTTGTGGCGGGAGGGACGATTTCTCAATTTAAAACTGCAGGCAACTGTACAGTGAACTTTACAGCTAACTACAACAGAGAAATTGCCTTGTTACATAATTTGTTAGTACAAAGTGTGCCACCAGAACTAAGCTAAAAACATGACAATTTAACGTAGCAGTTTTAAATTACTCTTTTAATAGAGCAGTAGCTAATAGAGCACATAGCTAGCTTAAGTCAAATCACGACAAAGTTCAGAGGTGTACAACTACTTAGACTTCTCCATGTGCACACGTCTTAAAGAGTCAACATGCTTTGACTGAGGTAAAAAAATAAAACAAAACGACCGGAAAAGGTTTACTTACCAAAGCTAGTCCACCTTTACACTAAGTTGTGTGATTAACTTGAGCCCGCTTGCAGCACACAAAACGTCCGCTTTCAGTCCGCGCGCAAAATGGTGGCCTGTCCTAACGCATGCGCAAAATAGCCCAGCAGGAGGCTATGAAAAACATACTTAAATATTTTTGAGCTACATTTAATTAACTAAAATTAATTGGATTAAAACGCAGGGAATGTATTCTGGAGTTACTCGAATTATATATGTAGACAGGAATTACTCATTTGAATTAAAAAGATATACCAAAATAAAATATGCTATATCTAAAAGGAGCCAATATCACTTTTTTCAGTGTATATGTGTGTTCGGTGAGTCATGAGTGCCAGAATAAAATTAACCACACAGACAGGACTAATGACGAATTCAAAGGGACCTGAGCTAACCTGAGCTATGACACAGACATACATACAGGAACACACAATCAGACAGTCAGAGCCAGTTACAGCCCCACAGCTTGGGACTAGCTTAGAAGGACTGTTAAATTAATTCTCAGAGAGGGGTCTTTTTTTGAGGATGTTGTTTTGCTGAAGTAAATGAACTAGCTTAACAGGAAACACTGTGCACAGACACTCTCAAGGCTCTCTTCTATGTTGGGCTGTCTGAACATATCCAGCAGTACCAGCTAATGGTTTCATGTGTGGGTGGAAGAAAGAAAACGAGGCAAGCAAGTGATGATACTTTACAAGTACAGGACAATCTCAGGTCACCAACTACACTATTATAAATAAAAATGACTGAGTGAATGGCAAACACTGAAATTTCCTGAAGTTTTGTGCTTTAGGTCAAAGTGACCCAAATAACACCTTATATTTCACAAGATACACAGGGGTTTTATGAATAGCGCAAAGCAATCATCATGTTAACCAGCCACTTTTTCCTACGACAACCTGCTGCCCAGTGTTCCGTACTGCCACATTTGTAACAGTGGTCACATTTGTTTCCTGTATTGGATGATTGACACTGCTGGCACTGTCTAATGTTTGTGCTCCTAGGCTGTGATTGGTATTTCCGGTCAGGTGGTTCGGCCATTCTCATGTGCTGAGGCTTAACGGTCTGCTGGAGGCTGGCAATATGAGTGGTGAGGTTCTGCAGAGCCTCACATATAGCCTTGTTGCCTTGATCAACTTTATCCATTAATGTGTCTCATTTGACCGCTCCACCTTGCTTGTTCTTACTGTCTGATGTGTGCATACTGCTTTCTTTCTCCACCTCTTGATCTTCCCCACTTACTGCTGCAACTTTGATCATCTTTGCTCTTGATGCAGCTGACAGCTTATTCTTTCTTTCCATTTCCAGACTGTATGCCGCAGTCATTTTTTCCAGAAGAACCTCATCTGTGATTTTAGGATTTTGCAGGTATAGCTTCACATCAGCTCGGATGGTGTCATCATGGAGGCCAGTGAGTACTGTCTGGAGAAACTGATTTTGGATGAGCTCCGAACTGTACTTTAAACCAGACTTAACTCTCTCTGAAGCAAGAACAAGTTGTTGTCTCAAATCCATTGCTCGCATCAAAAACTGGATTGGAGTTTCTTTTGGCTCCTGTACAGCACGTGTGAGCGAGTGATACAACTCTGTGGCATCTTTCTCAATGTAATGAGTCCGTAATATTTCCCTGAGAGCTTGCAAAGTCAAATCTACTCTACTCTCAAGGTAGCTTTTCAGTTTTGTTCCTGGGGTTATAGCTTGAATGATGGCTTCAACAATGTCTCCTTCATCATATCCTCTCTTCAATGCCCTCTGGATTTGTCTTTCCAAGCTAGTGTGATGGCCAAACCCGTGGCCACACTCTAAAGTCGGTAACTTTTGTATTTTCATTCTTCATTTGAACATATTAATACATTTTAGTTTCCAATAACTTTATTGATTGGTTTGGATACATTTGTTCTATTTGTAAGCGCGCACATTTAGTTTACTTATGTATTCATACTACTTCATTTCTTTGCTTTCTGACTAACCTTTGTCTTTTTATTTCTTACCTGCCATCATCCCTGGGAGTTGCCGGACAAAAGATGGTAGCCAGGGTTTGAAACCATTAAATATGAAGGAAGATAATTGGACCACACCACCACTTCCTGCTGAAGGGGGAATGTGTGTTTTCTTTACTTTAAAAACAAAGTATTTGTATTTAATTAAATATTTGAGTTTAGGGTTTAATGGGGTTTTTTGATTTTCTTCTTTAGTGTTTAGTTTATTAACAAACTAGATTGTACTGCTGTTTGTGATTTATGATTGTGTTTTGTTTGTTACCCCTCATGTGTCACAATGGTCTGATCAGCCATTATATATACCCTTGTATGTCATTTCATGTTTAGGTCAATTATGTACGTTTGGGCAGTCATTTGGTTTGTTAAGGTTGCAGTCTTTGCCTGAGTTCAGTTTTGTTTCTTTGACCTCTTTTATGAGCTCAACATTTATTAGTCTTGTAAATATAATTTTTGGGGGTTAAATAAATGGAAACTATATTTTTCTAATAATTCCTGGGCTCCTCCTGTTCTTCAACTCGGTCCATCAGAATCAGAATCAGAATCAGAATGGGGTTTATTGCCAAATGTTGAGCAGGTTTACAACATTAGGAAATTGCTGCGGTGCTTCAGTGCAAACATGGTGTCATAAATAACACTTAAATAGACATGGAAAAAATAAAAGTGGGGATAAGAATTAAAAGTGCTACGTGGAAAGATATGTGCATGAGATATACATGAGATATATACATGAGAGTAAGAATTAAGAGTGCTACGTTGAAAGATATATACATGAGTGCAGGTGGTGATCAGTGCCAAACATGGAATGATACAGTGAACACAGCGTAGGGTCATGTGTTAGTGGCGGGGACAGTCATATGGTTATTGTTCATGTGTCCAACAGCAGAGGGGAAGAAACTGTTCTTATGGCGAGAGGTTCTGGTGCGAATGGACCGGAGCCTCCTGCCTGAGGGGAGCAGGTCAAACAGACTGTGTCCAGGGTGAGAAGGGTCAGCTGAGATCCGAGCTGCACGCCGCAATGTCCTGGAGGTGTACAGGTCCACACTAGTGTATGTTAATTTGTCCTTTTGGTTTGGTTCTCCAATTTGTCCCATTATTTTCAGATCCCGTCGGTACAGTGGGTGTACAAAAGGGACACTTTGAGTGGCGACAGGGATGACTCATGTAGCATTCAGATGAGAAACACTTTCTCTCTGCTCGTCTGAATTACTGGGTGCTATCACATTTTTAGCCACAGGGTGGTGTTCTTGTACCACTTGTTGAGGCAACGGGCATTACTTTCGCATCTCATTTGCTTCACTTCATTAATTTTGTCATCTAATTCCAACAACAGAGATATTCCTTCATCTTCTCGTGCAGTAACATCCTCTCCCTCTAAGTACTGGAGAATACGCCGCCTCAGTTTACGAGGTAAGTCTTTTTCACTTTCATCCACGGCTAAACTGAGGGCAGCACAAATCTCATTCAAATCCGGTGCTAGCAGTGTAAGTAACTTTTCCTCTATCTCCTCAAGAAGTTGCTCCCAATCAGGAGACATCTGCTGTACTTTAGACATGACGAAAAACTTTTACCTTCACTGCCTTTTCTTGGAGGGATGGCACTGCCTTACGAGTTCAGGTGAGGCTAGTCACATGTAGCTCGTCCTCCAAACCGGGCGGAAACACCAAGATTATGTTGCACCCTCAGAGAGACATGACTCCATTCTCCTTTTTCTTGCAACTTTATTCTCCTCAGTTCAGGTTTGGAGTTTACAGGCAGAATAGCGTATCATCAGCAAAACATCGCTCCCTCACGTCTCAGACACTGTTTGTTTTCTGCGCTTACTGATGACATCACACATCTGAACTCTGACCTCCTGGAGCCAGTAAACTACAAAAATTAACTAGAAATGTGTCCAAAAACAAAACACAATTAAATAAGAATAGTCTTTAAAGATTTTCCCCACAATTCAGAAAAATGTAAGTTTTATAACTACTTTTAGAGCGCAACACCAGCACATAAAAATCTCTTTGAAATAGTTTTTTTCATACTCAGGATTTATTTCTGATTTGTTTCTGAAGTTACTTCTGATTCCTTTTTGCCATTGTAACAGAATGTGCCTACTCCATTGCTTTTTTAAATGGTAAAATGTCAGTTACAAACCATATATGCATATGTCACACTATTAATGTGAGCTACTCAGTTGACTCTGATTTACACTCAACAAAAATATAAACGCAACACCTTTGTTACTGCTCCCATTCCCCATGGGATGGACGTAGAGACCTAAAATTCATTCCAGATACACAATATAGACGTTTCACCTCTCTCATCAAAAAACTCAGGAGAGTTTTCTCCAAGCACGACATCCCAGTGTATTTCAGACCCAGCAACACGCTCAGACAAAAACTGGTTCACCCGAAAGACAAAACGCCAAAACACAAACTTAACAATGTGGTGTATGCTGTACAGTGCAGCGAGGAATGCCCAGACCTCTACATTGGAGAGACCAAACAGCCACTTCACAAGCGCATGGCACAACACAGAAGAGCCACCTCCACAGGACAAGACTCAGCAGTCCATCTGCATCTTAAGGATAAAGGACACTCTTTCGAGGATGCCAATGTTCACATTTTGGACAGAGAGGACAGATGGTTTGAAAGAGGAGTGAAAGAAGCCATCTATGTCCACTGTGAGCGACCGTCTTTGAACAGAGGCGGGGGTTTACGACACCAACTCTCTGCCATCTATAATCCAGTTTTGAGATCCCTTCCCAGACGCCTTAATGCCCACTCACATCCTGGGCCATCTGACCTCAGGAATTCGCATGATAAGGTGGGGCCAGGTTTCACAATGAACACACCCGAAACTCTGGCTGATTGGGACCCACGCCCAGTTTCACACCTTGGCTCAGGTGATTAGAGGATCATCAGGGGGTCCTTTTGTCCCTCTGTGGGGGGTTACTCCCACTAGGTTTATATCTGGGACTCTCCACCATTTGACCTTGAAGAAGCTTCTCGGATGAGTGGTGAAACGTCTTCAAGCAACTTAAAGAAGTCCAGACGCTTTTCTTTGCAAGCTCCTTTGACTACGATGACCTGGATGACTGAGAACCTTCACAGACAAAACACAAAGTTGTGGGGTTGTGGAATTTACTTGCAAGTTTTTTTTCTTTAAAGATGTGGGTATATTGGGGCAAGTTTGCTAACGGGTGTAGTTCCACCAGCAGAACAGTATTCCAGTTGTAGCCCATAGTTAGTCTCAATGTTTTACCGTGTGTTTAACTATTTAGTTTAAGGCAAAGAAAATAAAACAAAAAAAAAGATATTTTGTCAGTAAAAAATTTTTCTTTCATTTTGATGTCAGTCAACTCATAAAAAGGTTACTGTGCCATTGCAAAAGTCAATGAAGGAAATGAAGGAAAATACAAAAACTGCCACTGTATCTCTGAAATAATAGAATTTCCAGGTGAATATATAACTGTTCATGTTTCGTTATATCCAGTCTTTTCAAATATACATTTATTTTTTTTCACCGAATACAAATAACTGATGTATCCAGAACTTTTGACAGGTAATGAAATCTTACTCTTTCTTTGTCTCTCATACTTCCTTTTATTGGCTTTTTCTTCTCTTTTTCTTCTTTTTTTTGTCTTTGCTCATCTCTGACAAAAACGAGGGAGCAGTATTATCAGATGGCATCAATAACCTCAGCAGCAGAGTTCAAACAGAGACTGTCAAACTCGCACGAAAGCACTGTTTTTTTTGTTTTGTTTTTTTTTGTTTTTTTGCCTGTCCCGTTTGGCTCTTTTGCCATCAGAATTGTTGTCTAAAGGCAAAGAAAGATGCCCAACGGATTTACTTTACCAAATTGACCATCCCAGCCTTGCCGTAATGGTCCATTTGATTCACCTTTTATTGTTTATTTTATTTTCACTTACTGAATACGGGACAGACTTGACTGGGGGAAAGAAGGGGAGAAAGAAAGAGGGAAAGAGAAACAGCTGAGAAGAGGGACGGGGGAGAAGGGCAAAAAACAAAAACCAACAGAATGAGCAGAAAAAAAAAAGAAATAAAAAAAAGCATATATCAATCACCCGGATCACCTGCTGAGAAAGAAAAAAGAAAACAAGCAGAAGAGAACAAGAGTAATAGAATAAACAGCATCACAATGATATATGGGAATATGACAGTAAATACTAAATATTAAACATTATTGTGCAGCACATAAGATCAACAGAACACAGTGTGCTTTGAGGTAGGAGCCAAAAAGGGTGTAGTTTGTGTGGGTGAGCACCCATGTGTACACCTGTGAGCATGGACGCGCTTGTTTTTTTTTTTTAAAAGGTTCCTTCATGTAATGATCTGCTAGAGGGTGTGGGGGGGCCACAGCCCCGTCCTCCAGGGCATGAAGCAGGTATGGAGGAGATCAAAACTCCAGACATCCAGAGGCCCCCAGAACACAAGAGACCAAGGAAGACCAACAGAGGGGTAGCCGCGCCACTGTCCCAGAAAGAGCTGAGGAGAGTCCCAGATGAGGGCTCACTCAGCAGCCGCGGAGCAGAAGCCAGGGGGAGTTGCAGTGACGCGCCCGTGAGCTCCGCCGGCAGCCAGCCGTGCCTAAGTGACCGAGCCCCAGGCCGAGAGGCCGGGGGCACCCCACCTCCGAAGTGGCCCGAGCGAGCCCCAGGCTCCAGGCCCCGATAAGCGGCCGCCAAGGAGTGAGCCGGTGTGTACCTGGACGCCCACCCCCGGACACAAAGAACCACCAACGCACCGACACCTGAGGGAGTCCGCCACCGGCAGGGGAAGTGGTGGTAGGGGGAGATAGGCCTCCAAACCTTGGAGGGCCTGAGATGTCCCCAGAGAGGTGGCGCCTGACACCCAACCTGACATATAGACACAGAAATACAGGCACACACATATACAAACATCCATTCCCACCCTCATGCTCTCATATGCACTTACTCCACACTCAACCAACGTGGAGACAGACATAAAGAGGTCACGATCACGTACAGCACGAAAGCACTGTTGATTGAACGCAGTTAATGTTCGCTTTCTTATATAATGAAACTAGCAATAGTGCTGTGCCATTAAAGGTCTGTGTGCCATTGAACTTTACATGGAAGGAAACTGTAATAAAAAGCAACAAAGGATGGAAGTGATGAGGCAGAAAATGTGAACTGCTGTTTTATTGATTCAAATCAAAGCCCACCAGGAATTAAAGCACAGTGAGAGGTGTATGTGTTTGTTGTTTATTTAAGACAGAAAAAATAAATCCCAAGAAAACATGTTAAAATAAAGTTGTTGTTTTTTTTAGATTAAAGCTCAGTTAGGGGTCACTGGACAGAAAAAGAAAATAAAAACTTTCAGTACATTGTAATTCAAAAACTACAACTCCACCCTGCACCAGACTGGCGAACTGTCTTGGGTATACCCTGGCTCTTGCCTTATGATAGCTGTGATAGGCTCCAGTGCCCCCCTGCGCCCCTGCATTGTAGTGCATTATAGTCAAAAATAGTAAAAAACACTATGGAGGCCCCAAGGGACATGGGAGAAAAAAAAAAGAAGTACCTTTCCAGGATTGCACAAAAGTTTTCGGAGACTCCAAGTTACTTTTGTGCAATCCTGGAAGAGGCTTTTTCACCTGCATTTATCATTTACCATGAAGCTGTCCAGAGTACTGCAGCTGTTTGTGACTGTGAGGAGTTGTTACTATTTGTTGCTGGTACTTCTGTTTGACTTGGAGGCTGAACAGCAGGAGACTGGACTACAGACTTGACTGACTGGAAGGGAGACTGAGCCACAGACTGGACCACAGGCAACTGGAGGACGGGAGACTGGGCTACAGGTGACTGGTGGACTGGACTATGGGTGAATGGACAGATGACTGAACTGGAGACTGAACAGCAGGTGACTGAACTGACTGGACGGAAGTTGGTGGCAAAGTTGCAGCCTGAGCTAATAAACCGGGTGCTTGAGCTGGAAATAGGTCTGCTAATTTAATCAGGGAATGAGCTAGTGCCTGAAAAGCTTGATCGGGAGATGGATGAGGTGGTAACTAGCAGGTGGACAGGCTAGCTCTTCCAAACCTCCAGAGTGTGAGGACAATGGTTGGAGAGCTTCAGCTCTAGGGAGGTCAGGTGGGATCCTGGCCACCCTCACCCTAGGTGCTGGGACAGGTATGGGAGCCAGCTGGACACTAGTCACCCCCACCTGAGAAACAGGAACGGGTGCAGGAGTAGACTGGGTCCTAGCTGCCCTCGCCCTGGGAGCTGGCACAGGAATGGGTGTTGGCTGGGCATCAGCAGCACCGTCCCGTGGAATTGGTGCGAGTGTGGGGACGTGATGAGCCCTAGCTGCTTGAGGAGCTAGTAAAGGGACAGGCTGAGCCTTAACTGCCTTCACTTGAGCAGGATGAACAGGTGAAGGGGATGTTGAATCTGAGGCGCCTTGCTAACAGGAAAAGACTGAACTATGGGTGAGGAAATGATGACTGAGTGGGAGAAATTATCAGGTTTAGCGGAGTGAATGTTTTTAATGATGGCCTGGGATGGTGGTACAGTCTCTTTGGAAGCAGGATGGCGAGTATTAATTGGATAGTCTAGAATGTAATCATAGAATACAGTCTTTTGTTTAGGTGGGCGGTGAACAGTCTCTGAGTTGTGGTGTGGTGAAAGAAAAAAGTCAGTTTCGCTCACCATCGGATGCTGCTGCTCCAAAAGGGAAGCGCAATGGCAGCGTGAGCCTCGCCTTTGCTTAGCTGAAATAGCAGGAATGCTGAGCAACGGAGCCTCCGTTGAGCCGAGGTGAGAGGGGGAGCCGCTGTGGCACAGTGAGGTGGATGGTCCGGTGAATGAGACGACTGGCGGGCGAGCGAGGAGCAGAGCAGCGAGAGACGTGAACTCTCCCCAGCACCCGTGGAAGAATGCAGCCTCTCCGAGGCCTGCCCAGAGCCAGACGAGTCCCCGGGAAGATGTGCTCCCTCTCCCCAAAGAGCCGCTGTTTTCCCCTGAGCTCCTCCGTCCAGTGAGAGAGGGCTGTCTCCTGCCGCTCGAAGAGGTCCGAGTCCACTGGTTTCTAAGCGTGTCTTCCTGGCACGGGTCTTATCATTTTGTCAGGGCTTTGCTGTGTGGAGGTGAGGAAGAGCGGACCCAAACGCAGGACTCACGGGTTAGTGTGGAATGAAGAGGGTGTTTATTATACAGAATGGATGAACAGAACATGAGACAGACGGCTTACTGACTGACTGAAAGACTGTCTGAACTGAACTGAACTGGAACCCACATACTGGATAGACAACGTTAATGACAAGACGCTGGACCGAGAGAAACTGAGGGTTTAAATACAGGCTGGATGATGAGTGATTAGACACCAGTGAACAGCTGAACTTAATCTGAGTAAAGACACATGGAAGTAACTGGAACAGCAAAACAGGAAATGAGATTGACTGACAAAACAAACTGAACATGAGCAAACTGAAAACACTGGGTGAACCACCCAGGAACCCTGACAGTAGGTATGACAAGTCCCTAGAGCAGCAGGTCTTCTTCACTACTCTTTTTTTCCTCACATATTATGCCTACTATATAGACTTTTGGTAGCCATGTCAACCTGTTCAGTTTGATGTAATAAGCCAGAATAATTAGAAAGAGAGGGGTTTAATATCTCATTAATGAGAATATTTCAATCTCTCGCCACTCAGTGTTTTTCAAATGGAGAGGGATAGTGATGAAACAAGAGTGAGGTGTGGATAAGTGAGGAAACCACTAAGGGCATTTGTTCTCATTAAAATTATTTTAGAGCAGCAATTAACCAGACTGGTGACAGTATCACCAATCCTTATCAATGAAGTGGTCACAGTTCTGTGCCAACAAAATATCCGTTATTCATGTCTACACAGGAAGAAGCTTTTAAGCAGACTGAAAGCTTCTTTCTCAGAATTCTGAGTAATTATGGGCAGCGTGTAGTTCACATGTCCAAATCAGGTCAAAGTAAACAGACACTGACATACTACTATCTAGCTTTTTAGCAAAACTGAATTTTATGTTGTTGTTTTTTTTAAAGTTACAGTAAATACATTTTTTAAGTACAGTATCCTTTTTTAAAAAGAATACTGTACTGACACATATATATATATATATATATATATATATATATATATATATATATACACACACATATATATATATATATATATACACACATATATATATATATATATACATATATATATATATATATATATATATACACATATATATATATATATATATATATACATATATATATAGATGGAAAATGTATTTACACACTATTCTAACAAACTGATGCTTTCTCATACTATAATCAATCTCTTAAAAATACATAGACTGGGTTTGTCATGAACTGGCTGTGTGCAGCAGGCACGATAGGACCAAAGAACAGAGTCACAGGCAGGACTTAAACTCAAAAACACAGTTTTATTGCTGGCATGTAGGTGATACAAAATGAAACTAAACTAAACTGGAATTTCTGAACCTAAACATACAGAGAAACGCACTGGGAAATACACAGCGGTGAATGAGAGAGAACGCGACACAGAGAGAAACAAAGGGCTTAAATACACAATACAATGACAAGGGAACAGAAAACACACAGCTGAGACACATTAGACACAATGAGACTACGGAAACAAAACTAAACACACTGAACAAGGAATGCAAGATTTTCACAATAAAACAGGAAACAAAGGAACGCAAGACTGATACATGAGCTTGACAAAGAAGTGGAGGAAAGGCAGACGACAGGAGTGGAGTAACTTAGTAATATCTGACGTAACTACCAGATGTACATTAGTTTGCCATCTATGCTTTGCATTGGAGAGGTACTATGGATTTGGAAAGGCCTATAAGGGCTAGCAACTATCTGTGAAATGAACGGTAATTTTACCTCTTCTCCGATAGTCCAGAACACAGCACCTTCTTCCTCTATTTATTTTTGTTGCTCCTGTCCCAAACACATCTGGCCAATAAGCAGACTGAACATTCTCACATGGTTTGTAGTGATACATTTTTGCTCACTTAAGAGTTCACTTGGATTTCTCTGTGTGACAAAAACAAAAAAACAAAGCTGAACTACTAACTGAACTAACTGAAAAACTACGAGTTTACGAACTCATGAACTGATTTGGACCAGACGAACTGTCAGTGAATCCATAATGTGAAAAGGGAACCATAAGTGAACTAAGTTAAAACTCCCTTAGGAGGTGGTGGAATGGTGGGCATGGTTCATGGCGCGGCTGCGGCAGAGGCTGATACACCTGAGCTGAATCAGCTCATCATGCCTCCCCTGCATAAAAGGATTGAACTGGGTCCTGAATTGTTGTTTGTTGTTATGTCCAGGACGTAGCTGAAAAGCTGTCCATCATGCATCTTTTACAGGCAGCTCATCAGCAAAATTGTCTATAAAATTGATACTCACATATTCATTGATCCTAAAAATTACTATTCGATTAGATTCTCATTTGCATTACTATTGATAAAAACATGACCTTAAGCAAAATTCAATTTTTGGGACTTTCTATTACTGTTGTTTATGATTTATGATTGTTAGCATATTTAGTATATACTTATTTTCATTTTTTAATCTTCTTAGATTATAATCCATAATGATAAAGGCCATGGGAGCAGACAACAGATTTACAAACACTGTACGCAACAATGTCTGGCCTCATGTGACAAGAGTATGCAGGCAGGATGAAGAAACCGACATCACTGGCCCCCACACTTGCCTGACCTACATGTAGAACACCTCTGGGACATTATGTTTCAGTCCATCCAACACTGGCAGGTTGCACCTCAGGCTGTCTAGGAGCTCAGTGATGCCCTGGTCCAGATCTGGGAGGAGATCCCTCAGGACACCATCCGTCATCTCATTAAGAGCATGCCCTGACATTATCAGGCATGCATACAAGCATGTGGGGGCCATGCAAACTACTGAGTAGAATTTTGAGTTTCAGCAAAATTGACTAGCCTGCCGTGCCACATTGTTTTTTTTTTTGTTTGTTTGTTTGTATTTTAACTTTGATTGCCAGGTTGTCTTTAAATTCGGTCCGCTGTAGGCTGATAATTTGCGTGCGTAGCTCTGTTTTAATCTTCGGTCCGCTGTAGGCTGATAATTTGCGTGCGTAGCTCTGTTTTAATCTTTCACTAAAGAATTTAATTTTTACAGTCTTAGCCTCCGAGCACGGCTTTTATTTGACCCTGGAAAGCCTGGATTTTATCGTTTTTTCTGTGATCGATTCTCCTGGGGACCTGTTTCACCAGCCTAACGCGAGCCCTCGCTGCCCCCCCGCACGTACTACTGTTCGGCCTGTCTTCGCATCAAGTATCTGTCTTCTCAAGCTGCCAACGTTGTGCACAGTGCCAGGTAGGTAATCACAGTTACTGTTCCGGCACTGGGCTGTAATTTGTGGCTGTGGCATGCTGGCTAACGTGGTTTTAACTTGGCTGTGTGAACAAATGGAGAAACTATGATTCCCCTTTTAACCATATGATGGATATGCCTACTGTTGTTTGGTTTTATCATTGGACTATGCAGTGTTTTTTATAGCCATATTAAAGGCTCGGACCTTTATGCAAATGACGGAATGCACTATTCAAAATTGGAACTGCTACATCTTAACACAAGGACTCGGCTGCCTCCCCAAACTTATCCGCGCTGTGTTGCTTTGGGGATAGCTCGCTGTCCACGCTATATTCACCGGGGCTGCCGTCATAATCTGCATGTGTATAATCATCCTGTGGGAAACTGACTTTCTCACCAAATACCATCTATTTGGTCAGCTTTCCGTCGTAACCCAACTAGACTGGACAGGAAAAAAAGAGGTGCCAACACCACCAATTTTCAGCATCTGAATTTGTACCATCTGGTGCTGTCACACATTCAGTCTCGGATTCTTCACCACTTAAATTGGCATTAATCAATGCAAGGTTCGTGGTGAACAAGACTTTCATATACCGTGACCTGTTTGTTTCTCATGGCTTGGACTTTCTCTTTATTACCGAAACTTGGCTACCTACTGATGATCTAGCTGCTTTTGTGGAACTGACTCCTGAAAACTGTAACTTCCTCAACACACCTAGGACCTGCCGTCGTGGAGGTGGCCTGGCAACAGTCTTCAGAGATCAATTTAAATGCAGAATGCTACCCAGAAGTGTCTACACCAGTTTTGAACTGCAACTGTTTATGCTGGATCTGTCCTCTCCTGTACTCTGTGCTCTAGTTTATAGGCCTCCTCACCTTAACAAAGACTTCATTAAGGAATTTTCGGATTTTCTATCTGTGACATTACCAACCACTGATAGGCTTCTAATCCTTGGCGGCTTCAATATCCATATGCGTTGCCCCTCTAAACCTTTGGTTAGGGAGTTTTTACAACTCTTGGACTCTGACCCAGTCTGTCAACGGCCCTACACACAAGGAGGGCCACACTCTTGACCTCATCTTGTCATCTGGCCTCTCAGTGATCGGCGTTGAAGTGATTGATGTGTGTCCGTCTGACCATAATTTCATCTTGTTTAATATTCCAATTCCTCACTCATCCCCCAAACAAACCCAGGCCCCCTCTCTTATACGCCCTATAACACCTGAAACTGCTCCCCAATTCTCAGCTGCCTTCGCTGCATCTCCTTTAGCCACCTTTGATGAAAGTTCTCCTCATAGCAATAATCCTGATCAGCTTCTTGCATGTTTTAATTGTGCTTGTACAAACATAATGGACTCAATTGCTCCTTTAAAATGTAGACTGCAAAAATGTAAAACTCAGCCTTGGCTAAATAAGGCCACTTGTGCCGTCAGGCAGGAATGCAGGAAAGCAGAACAAAAATGGAAGAAAGATAAGCTCCACGTATCTTATCAAGTGTTTAGAGATTGCTTAAATAACTATCAGCGCACCATCAAGGTAGAAAGAGCAAATTATTTCTCCATGATCATTAACAAGAAGTCTGGTAATCCTAAAGCTCTATTCAATACAATCAACTCTGTCTTGCATCCTACCACATCAGTCATATCTGAGACTGCCCCACACACGTCTGAGGATTTTCAAAAATTCTTTACTGAAAAATATCCGAGCACATATCCCGCAATCCTATTAAACTGTCTAAAGACATGTGTCAGCATTCAAGGTTCTGCTCTAAAATGGTTTGCCTCTTACCTAGAGAGCAGAACATATTCTGTGATGCTGGGTAACAAATACTCTTCCCCAGCTACACTAACTTGTGGAATACCTCAGGGCTCTATTCTGGGCCCTGTCTTATTCTCCTTATACATGCTCCCATTAGGCTCCATTTTTCAGAAACACCAGCTCTCTTACCACTCTTATGCAGACGATACACAGTTCTACCTCTCTCTAAAACCAGGTGCTGATAGTACACTGCAGAAAGTCTCAGAGTGTCTTAGCGACATACATTGCTGGATGTCTCTGAACCTTCTCAAACTAAATCATGACAAAACCGACATTATAATCTTCGGTAAGCAGGACTCTATTAGTCTCATAAGAAACAATTTGAGCCCATTATCAGCTAATGTACATCCCCATGTAAAAAATCTTGGTTTCATTTTTGATTCCACTCTCAAGCTGGACAAGAAAGTAAATTCAGTTGTTTGTGGCAGTTTTTTCCAACTCAGGAGCATTTCTAAACTCAAAAATATCCTGCCATCTAAAGACCTGGAAACTGTTATCCATGCTTTCATATTGTCACGTCTTGACTATTGTAACTCTCTCTATTTAGGCATTTGTCACTCAAGCCTGTCACGCCTGCAACTTGTTCAAAATGCAGCCGCAAGGCTCCTGACGGGTACTAGAAAGAGAGAGAATATTACCCCGGTACTCGCATCTCTACATTGGCTACCAGTTAAACATAGAATCGATTTTAAGGTTTTATTATTTGTTTTTAAAGCTCTCCATGGTTTAGCTCCAGGTTACATTTCAGATCTTCTTAGCCTGCACTTACCTACTCGATCTCTGCGCTCCTCCAGTCAGATGGTTTTATCAGTTCCACGCTCCCAGCTCAAATCTAGAGGTGACACAGGGCTTTCTCCATTGCCGCCCCGAGACTCTGGAATAGTCTTCCCCCTTCATAAAATTCTCTTCATCCTTGGAAGTCTTTAAATCGAATCTCAAGACCTACTTATTTTCCAAGGCTTTCGGATCTCTTTGATATCTTTTTTTATTCTGTCTATTTGGTCTTTTATCTTATTGGATGGCATTGTATGTGTATATACGTTATGTTCACATTTGTGTGCTTGTGTGTGAATGTGTACAGTTTTGTATATGTATGTGCATATTTGCATGTACATTATATGCTATATACTCTTACATGTCTTACAATTCTTTTTTTTAATGTTTTCTTTCTATTTTAATTTTTTTATTATATTATCCCTCTGTTCAGCACTTTGGCTGACACTTGATGTCTTTTAAATGTGCTATATAAATAAAGATGACTTGACTAATTTTCATTTCCATCAAACAATGCAGCTCCCCCCCAAAACACTTTAACCAGTACATATGAGTCTAGATGCCTAGCATGATTTCCATTACAAATTGAGATCTGATGTGTTTTCAAAGTGTTCCTTTAATTTGCTTGAGCAGTGTAAATATACATTTGTAACTTCGAATTTCTAAATTTTGAACTTGCTTCCAAAGAAATTAATACTCTCCCATTTTTATGGTAGATTCATTTTAACGAAGAGGGACAGAAATCCAGAAAGAAAGACAAAAAAAAAATTACACTGCTAGGCCACGCCATTACTTTTTTCACTGATATTTGGTCTCTCTACATTAAAATGAAACTAACCCCCAACCCCCCCCCCCCCCCCCCCCCCCCAAAAAAAAGAGAAAAAACAAACAAACAAACAAACAAGACAAAAAATGACAGACTACTCATTTTCTCTGGATTGAGCAAACTTACAAATTCAGCAGGGGATCACATAATTATTTCCCCCAGTGTGTGTATATATAACTTATATAATAACTTAAGTGACAACTACTTTCTAACAAAGCTGTTGTGAAAAGACAGAAAGAGGAAAAACACTGATTACAACCTAATTCCTCTGATGCTTCAGCAGTAAGGCATCACACTGAGTCCTTGACAGACAATGACAATGACTATCATAATGATTTTGAGAACTCACTGATCACTGATAATGAGGCCTATTTAGGGGCCATTTGAACAAGATGCTGGCTGATTAGGTTTTTATTTTCTTGAAAAAAAGTTGTTATTTCTAAATTATCAGTATCTAGTATTTTAATTATGTTCATAGTATTTTGATTAGATTCCCTCCAGTTACACTTTTCTAATGGAAAGGAGCTGCTTGAATATTTAAATACTTAAATGCTCCCATCTCAGTCTTTTCTTTTTTTCCCTCTGCCTCTGACTTAGTCTTTGCTAACATATGTCTTTCTCCAGTTCCTGCTTCCAGTTTCTTTCTTTCTCACTCTCTCCATCTTCTTTCCTCCCTGGCTTCTTCTCTCTTATATCCAAGTATTCAGGTGTAAAGCAAACACCCTGATAACTGCAGTGGCTGAAATTGATGTGACACGTTTCAAATTTTCTCCAGTCCTTTAATACAGCATCTTCTCTTCCCATCCCCGCCCTCTCTCTTTTCAATATCCCACTCGCTTGCTCCTTCTCACTCTCTTTCAGGAAAGTGAGCAATTCTAAAGCTGGCAAAGTGATTCCATTCTGCAGGCTAGTTATTAAATTTGTTTGCAAATCTCTGTCCCTCTCGCCACCCACTGCCCCTCCCTTAATCTACTCTTCCTCTCCTCCATTTCTTCATCCCTCCCTGCTCTTGGCCATCCGCCACAGTCCCAACTGTCATCAACATTCAGCCCCATAAAGCTATAATGGCAAAGAGAGAGAAAGAGAGAGAGAGAGGTGGAATGGAGAAAACCAAAAGCGAAGGCGAGTAAGCCGAAAGGAAAAAGAGAATAACTGATTATTTCCTAGAAAAATAGCCCAATGCTTAATTTTAAAACATGGAGTGTTCTTTAATAATCTATTTTATTAAAGCAATTTGTTATGGGGCCCCTTGTTTTCAGTGTGGTGATGGAGGTGAGGGACAGCAGATGGAAAAGAGAGCGACAAAGGTGAAAGCAAGACATACTAACAGTAATGAAGAGTGGTGATTGAGGTATGCTTATCTTATACCATCTAAAGTAAGAAAACTGCTAGATGATTATTTATCATGACCAGCAGGTTGTAGGTTCACACTGAGTCACAGTTGCAGCCTCTTACATGTTATGAATGCAGAAAAACAAACAAACAACAACAACAAAATGGAACATAAGAACATTCCACGGCTTATGTACTATTTGCGTCACAGATGATATAGGTTCATGAATTTATGTATTAGATCATTTGTCAGCAGTCTACTAAATAATGACTGTAGTAATTCTTGCCTACTCAGGCATTGATCCAGAAGAGGGCCAGAACTGCAACAATCACCTCACAAAAACATGTCCACCCCACTGATAATGAAAATTGGAAGACTAGTGAAACACTTGTGTGCAGGTGCATCCTGCTCATCAAGCCGGCCATGGCAGAATGCCCAACTCGATCTACTGTCGATGAGGACTGACAAAGAAAAGCAAGTAACACATCAGAAGATAATAAGGGAGATTTACTTCACATTTACCAACTTGGCAGGCAGAAAATCTAAATTGAAGGCTCAGTTAGGATCCATTGCAAGAGTCTGGTTCCATGAAGGGTTTACAAATTCATCCTTATCAACTGGCAAAGTTGTCTACACTTCCTGATAAGGGTGTCATTGCAAATATTGACATTTAATAACCTGAAAGAATCCCAACAGGTTTTGCAGCATGTGTGGATAATAATTTCCTGAAGGGTCTAACTTTTCCTTTTCACAGCCCATGGCGCAGGTTTCAGATCAGAAAACTGGGCAAAAGAAAAGCATCAAATTTCTCTTTTTCACAGAGCTTTAGTTTCACTTTCTTTAACTTCCCTCTCCAGGGACCTATTAAACCCCTATTCATTAAATCATTTTACATAAAATAATCCCTCCATACCTCAACATGGTCTCTGCCTGATACCTCTGCCATTCGTTTACAACCCATTTTCTGAGCATGTCAGCAAGCTCACCTCCACCTAAGGCCTTTAACACACAAGAGCCGTAAAATCTCTGCCAATATTTCTGTGTAAAAATATTTCTTGGACTCATCTATTTTTGATGCAGCGGTTTACACCGACCAGGTAATTTTACTTATTTGTGGCATTTCTTTTTTCAAACCAAGTGTCATTTTTTCACAGTGCGTTTGGTGTGTAATGGCCTGTAATCAAGAACACCACATATGGGAAGACAGAGGAACAATTCACACTGGTGAAGTATTTCCTAAGTAAGACAGGAAAAGTAAGTGTTTAATTTGGAACAGACCAAAAATTCCACAATCCCTTGAGCACCTGGCCAAGCTTTTTATAGTGAACAAAAGTAAACACAACTGGTATCACAAAAACAGGATATAAAGCCCATTCTCTGGGGATAGCAAATACTGCTGTTTTGTCAAATCCATGGTGTGTAAGAGTGATTCAAGGGTTCATGGAAATAGTAAGGAAATGGGTCTTAGCCCAGTGGATGCTTGTTCAGAACCAAAATCTTTATTTTTTCTTAAACCTAAACAAATAGGTTTGGCGCCTCAACTCAACCAAGTAGTTTTGCCTGAACAGAGATTGAGTGAAAGCGCAATCAAAAAGTAGATGAAAATAAAACAAATCAGCTATGAAAACAAACAAACAAAGCTTCCACACTGATCGGAGGTCTCTCGGCTGGGAAAACAGTGATTTATGCCACTGCCAACATTCCCATGTGCGCTTTGTTCTTTAAAGACAATTAGACTCATAGGTTTTAGTATCTAAAAATGCTTTGAACAGTTTGTCAAGACACTGAAGCAAAAGCATAGCTAGAGGATGTGACGCAAGTGACTTCTGAAAAAGAAAAACAGTGGGATTTTTTTTAAAGCTTTTCAGCAATAATTAAGTATTGGCTTAAAGGAAAGTTGTGAAAGCCATAGAAACAAGTGGAAACGATGAAAATGTGTGAAACAACTAAAGAAATAGTACTTTACAACTAAATACACATAATACAATTAAAAGATTGATGGGTATCTGAAAGTAATAAAATCAGTGGTTTGGCATGATGTGACCATGTAAGTGCTCATTTTCCATTTTGCAATCTATGAAGTACGAGTGTCTGGATCCATTAAAATATTAATAACAATATGAAATATTGAAAATAACCATATTAAAAAAAGGAAAATCTCTTTATGTTTCGCTGTGTTAACATAACTATGGTCTTTAAAGTACATTCAGATTTAGCATACTGACTCACTTCACCTCAGAAATCATTATGCATCAGTCTTGCCTGCATTAGCTGCCTGTATTTACCAGGTATTGGATATATACTAAACTTTTCAAGCACACTACTATTATGAAGACTGTTAAAACTTCTGTATGTGACTCAGTGAGTGCAAGAACAATGGTGTGAATTAAAGCAATATAAAATTGTTAAAATAGTTTTACACAATATGTGTTAAAGACACACAAGATGGTTATTCTAAGTAATCACTTTAACTCTAAGCAGTAAAAAAACAACACAAAAGAAAAAACAATAAAAACAAATAAACCAGTGCACACAGATCTGCCCCAAATGTAATAAAAAATAAATAAATAAACTATAACAAAGTACAGAAAGAAAATCTATATCAGGACTGCAGAGGATCATTACTCTATCCTCCATAGGAATAAGTGGTCTTTGTGTGGTTTATACAATTACTGGATGCTACATAAACACATTATTTACAGGAGTCTCATTATCATTAAAGTCTGTATAGCACCGTTTAATCCCATACAACATAATAATTATTCGTTTAGTTGAAATATTAGTCCTTTGTACACGTCTAAATCCAATTAAATGTAGAGTGGAAGTGACTCAGTTAGGCTCTGCCGTTAGTGATTAAGGCATTTAGCTGATGAAAACACGCCGTCTCTAGAACTTGTGATATTAGTCCTAATTCTTCTGTATAATATTTTTTAAATACAAATAAACCTAAAAATTTGCAGTGAGAAGTTTAGTGGCAGAAAACAGCTGTATTTCCTTATTTTGTACTTAATAATCTAATAATAGTTTGGTGCGATTGGGCTGATGCAACTGTGATTTTCCCTTCTAGATCTCGATATGGAATTTACAGCCTTAGGAACAGCAAAGATATTGTACAGGACCCTCAAACTCCCAAGCCTCTGGTAGAGGACCCGAGCTTGAAGGACCACCCAGAGGGGACAGTGTGGAATTTTAAAAAAATATATATATATACGCACACAGTAAGGATCCCAGGCTATCCAAGCCTCACTCACAATATCAGTGAGAGGCACATAACTGAAGACATGCCAGCTTAGATGTGACCTTGACTAACAAGGTCTGTGCAGGTGTTGAGGAACCAGGACACACTGATGAGAAGTGGGCTATTGGATGAAGAGGGCATAAGTGGACAAAGGATGGTGTTGGGTTTATTTGTTTAACCCCGCTGGAACACAAGACACTCAATAACTGCACGACAAAACAAGACAAGACAGAGCTCTTTGTCTTTGTGGCTCGCGAGGGACGTCAGAAAAGATTCCTTCACCTGAACTCAGCTCACTTCGACTGATTCCTTTGCCACAGCCCTTTTTTATTGTCAGCAAGCAATCATTCATGAAGATGCAATTACAAATACATGTGACATTCTTAAGCAGGCATATCTGAACAACATCAGTGTCTATATTTTGTGTGTGTGGGTGTGTGTAGGTGCGTGTGTGTGTGTGTGTGTTTCCAGCTATACCATACATAGCCATACGACCTTTCTATGAATTTAAACTGTGTGTATGAGGTATGCAGAAAAGCAGAAGTAAGGGTCTCACTACATGATAAGAACAAGAACTTGCAATAGGTCATGTCACAGACAAACATTTAAAGGTGTGAAGTCTTGCACTTTTAAGAAACAGAAGAGTCTGGTTCCTAAAGCTATAATGGAAATTATAACATCGAGGCTGCTTCCTCTCATCTCATGGTACACAAGTGCACACAGAATCTTAACAGACCTAATAAGGATATGATTTTTATCAGCATACAGATGATTATATATTTCTAAGCATAAATGATTATATGTTTCTAAGCACAAATGACAATATAAAAAACATATCACTCTTACAGATGGGAATAGGGAACACTTGAAATGCTATTAAGCGAAAGTGGTTCTGTGCGCTCCTTGAAAAATGGTCAAAGATGCCCATAAACATGCTCCCAAATCTTGTGGACAAGCAGATGAGCAAATATTTCTGGCTATATATAATATTTTTTAAGTTCAGCAATACAGGCCAGGTAACAAAGTATAATTAAAATATAAATCAACTTCCTACTAAGTTCATTATGGGTCTCCCTATTTCTCCCCATGGATAAATTCCTATTACTTTAAATAAGCAAATAAGATTAAAATAAAGCAGTTAAAAATACTGCTTTATTTTAGAATTAAATTATTTACCTTATTCCTTCCTTGAAAGCTATAAGGGCGGGAGTCAGTAGAGCTGCAGTAAAACTACAGCAAACAACACAAGAATTGCTATCCCTAAGTTTTTTTAGAGACCTGAAATGAAGCCTGAGCCACAGGTACATCAAACTCCAGCCCTGCTGACAGCCCAGCCAGGATGAGAGGAAATTGACAAATAAAAGTAAAAGGCAGGGCAAAAGGAGAAGGGGAGAAAAGAAGGTGAGATATATGAGAGAGGTGTGCTAAACCACTTTTCTCACCTCAAATCAAAAGTGGAGTGGTTTTCCTATCTGGCGGTTAGAGGTAAGATATGAGCCAGGCTCCACACTCTGACAGAATAATGCACCTGACTGCCAACAAATCACACACACCCATACAAAAGCACACAGGTACAAAAACACACGAGTGTGTATTTAAGGACACACGGGCAAACAAATTCAAAACATGCATCTACAGCCCTGTGACACATAAAGGTAAGTCCACCAAAAACACACTAAGACGCACAGAAAAACCACAAGTGGTAGGCTGAACTGATGAAAACGTAACACACGTGGGGAAGTCAGAGTCAAGATAAATGTTAACAACCATTTTCCAATTGTATAACTGTGTGCTTTCTTCAGTGAGAGTTACATTAACTGCCCCTGATGTCCATTGCAGCAAACAGGAAACTAGTTGTATGTGTAATGACCATGCATAGGTGATTGTGTGTATACCTCTGTCTCAAAATAACAAAACAAAGCAAAGAAACAAAAAGAAAAACAACCAAGAAAACAACCTAGTTTGACTTTCAAAATTTCCTCCCTCCTTTAGTTCATCCTTTGCTCCCTAGTCCTGCAATTGGGTCCTCCAGTGCCTGCCACACAACTTGTATATACATTAAAAGTGACATGAGTTTAGGGTGATGCAAGAAACACAATATGCAGATGATAGACCTATCTACTTAAATACTATTTAGGCCTACTTATCTCTATAAATGCACTGCTGGAACCTGTATTTGACACTGAAAGAGCAACTTGAAATCAGTACCTGTTTTGTAAAACGTTGCCAGTTTTATTACCATGAGTTTCATTAAGCAAGCATCTTGACTGATAAAACTATGCCAGAAACCCAATAAACACATAAATTTAAAAAAAAAGTGATTAATTGTTTTCATCTTTAAAGGGACTGGCATGCGACATTTGCTTTTAATGTTATTGGACTAAGTTAGCTGGCATGTGTGCACAATTTTTTGATTATTCCTGTTTTAATAAAACTTACGTGCAATACTTTTTTCAAGTTTGAGCAGAAGATAGAAACGGAGAGGCCGCATGCAAACAATAAACAACAACTTTTAAATGTGTTTCCTGGAGTTAACAGACTTATGAAGGTAGCAGAGAGAGAGCAAGACATAAACAGAAGGAGACGAACAAAGAAAAGGAATGCGCACAGTTTGATAACCCAGGAATTTTGAAGATGGGGTAATGTCATTGAGACACAAATGCCACAGCATATGGAATAATGATAAAGTCACTGATGCACTGACAATCAGGAACTGGAGAGAGCAGAGAATGTCAAGCGGAGAGAAAAAGTGAGAGGCGAGATGACATAGACGAGATGCAAAGGATGAGATGAAGGCAAGCAATGTGGAATGAAAGTAAAACAGAACTGCAAAGTGATAAAGAGGTTGCAGCGCAGTCAGGCATGGCTCAAAGGCCAGGAATTGGTGGTAAACATTTAGTGAGGCAAAGATGAGAGTCTGAGGGACTTTGGAACAGTAGATTGTCTCCTCTCTCTTCTTTTGAACTGTGCACTGAGCTGCCCTCCACCTTTTTAGGGAGTCATCTGCCAAATTGGATCAATAAGTAATTAACACTTTGGCTCTCTGCTGCCAAGTTCTCTTCCTTTCCTTCTCTGTTGCTCAGTCTTTGTACTCTTCTCTGTAGATACAGACACACACACTTGCTCACAGTGCATCAAATATCCACAAACACACTGAGTTAAAGGCAGGGGGAGAGAGAGAGTCACCCATGCACAAATTTACACATATTTTACTTCTTCGGCTTCTGCTGTGCTCATGGGGGTTGTGAGCAGAAGCAGCGTGGGTATCAATCCCTGCTGTCCTCGAAAAGGCTCTCTGTTCCATCTGAATACCCACTGACTCAAATCTCTCTCACTTCAGTCTCTTCTGACTCTCCCATGACACAAATACATACAGTGTCACCTCCATGATTTTCTATTGTGCGCCCTTGTCTTCTTGCTATAGTGACATTTGACACCTGTTGGTGTAAGTGGAGCACTGTAGGGATAAAGTGGCAGCCTGTCACACTTGACTTGCAAAAAATACTGGGGAAAAAAATTGAGTCAGTGGGATATCTGTAATGTAGAGTGATTGGCTAGATAGGAGAGAAAACATTGAAGGGAGACAAAAATGAGACCTAAACCAATATGTAGGAAGAAGAAAGAGGGCAGACCAATAAAGATGGGCAGCAACAGAAAGGATGATAGAGACAAAGACAGAAAGGCAGAAATACAGGAAGGTAAAGATAACAACAGCTCAGGGCCAAGTATGGGATTGATGTGTGAGGATTCAGTGCAAAGCCCTATCATCAATCCTATTGGCTAATCAGATGTATGGCTGAATTATTGATAAGGGAGTCCCATCAATAATTGCAGTGCTGCTGCTTTTGGACCACAGACCATAGAGAAGGGTGAGAGCTGGTGGCTTATTAGGAGAAAACACACAGTCATCACAAACATTTACAAAATATATACTATAAAGAAATGACCATGATGTCATTTCAGTTTGAAATGGACTTGTAAATGTTGAAACATGAACGCCAAAGGCAAAAATCACACATTTCACCTATTCACTGGTTCACTGTTATAATAAAATATATTGCAAGCACAATACTGTTCTGCTTTAAAGAAACAGTTATATACTTTTATATGGACCTACAGAGAAAGAAAAGGTTTTTCTCAAAACTAGTTTTGAAAAATCAGCATCTGTGTAGAATTGTCTTTAAACATTTCTAACATAATCTCAAATTTTAGGTTTGTCAAAATTACTCAAAGAACATGATTTCAAATAGAGTAATATTTCATGAAATAACATACTCAGGCTCAACAGTTAAAAAGAAAAAAAAATAGAAAGAAAAATTAAATTGCTTGTCAAATCCAGAAGATGTCACGCTGAAACAATGTTTTGGGCAGGTCACATTAGTCAGCAAGCTAAATGTTACTTACCCATTCTAAGATTTATTAAGCTAGCTAAATGTCAGTTGTCTCAAAAAGGACTGATGAAACAATGAGAGCATGTTTGCTATTGTGCTGAAAAAAATTAATTAAATACATGTGAAAGAAGCTGCATAATAACAGGATGAACCTGTGTCAACAGGCTTGATACCATTTTGAAAAAAACAAAAAGGTTGCGGTATTTTTAAACTACATTTTTAACAGTAATTTTAAACTATACAATTAGTTGCAAGTTAATTTTCACAAGTGTTTAAGACTAGGTTTCAAGCTTTGATTCATTTTACAAATTATTTAGATAATTTAGCTACAGATCATAAATGTAGTAAAATGTTTTTTACAACCTACTAATAAACAATGGGAATAATAAACACTACAATAGCTAACATGTAACTAAGTGAAATATTGTAGAAGAAGAGCATAATGGAAGTCAGATATTTGTCAAACAAAAAAGTCAAAACTTTGGATAGTGTGTGGTATTAGTTATGCTAAAATAAAAAGGGAGAGCTTGTCATGGTTTGCTGTGTGGCAGGCAGGATGCAGGATCCAAACGCAGGACTCATACATGGAAAATTTAACTGAAAGCGGCAGCTTTATTGCAGGAAATTACTACTACAAATACAAAACAAAAACAGACAACTAGAAACAAGACAGCTCAAACTAAGACATTAGAAAATAAACTAGGAACTGGAAACTAAGAATTACTTAGAACACAAAGGGAAGAAACACAACATAGTGAGGGTACGACGTGACAGCTAACAGAGAAAAACAGGCCTAAAATACACCAGGGAGTAACGAGGGAATGGAAAACAGGAGGGCTAATCCAACATAATGCGTCACAGGAAGCAAATCAGATTACAATGGGGACATGAATAGGACATAGAAATGAATAGGACATGGACTATCAAAGTAAAACAGGAAACACGACACATGTACAAAGACACAGTCAGACACTCAGGCTCATTAACTCGGTAACAGAGGGAACATAGAGACAAGGGTGACTAGACATTAGATGTGGGACCAGGACAGTAGTGATGTTCGATTCGTGAACGAATCGTTCAATACTCGAGAATCACTTTACTGACTCGTGATTCATGATTCACAAGCCCAACTGACTCACTGACTCATCCCTGTTGCTGTTAGCAAACTAATTCCATTAGTAGAAATATATCTAGCTTATAATTAAAATTGTGGGGGGAAAAAAACAACAGCCAGTTTCGTAACAAAAGCATTTCTGCTCTGAACTGGAAGAAAAAACCCTGAGTAGAAGCTCACATCAAGAAAATAGCTCCTCGGTTCAGAGTAGCATCGCGCTGCTAACATGCTAACAACACATTTGAGCTACTCACCCCCTCCCTTCCTGTACTGAATCGTAAGCGTAAGCGAATCACTTAGGACTCGCTCACCCCCTCCCTCCTGTGCTGAATCATAGAGCGAGCGGACGAATCACTCACTCACTCACCCCCTCACAGCGCAGTGGACATTTAGATGAGAAAATATATATTTAACACATTTAAGGAAAATACTAATAAAATACAAATAAACAAAATAAATGTTTATTAAGCAATTTTGATAGGAAATTGCTTAATTTTAGAAATGTTTTTGCTCTTTTTTTTCTCTATAAAATAGTTGTTGTTGTTGTTTTTTTAATCATTCATCTTAGCAGTGGGATTTACATGAAAAGGGAAACAAATTAAGTTTGAGTGAAAATGTAAAATTTTTGCACTCTCTGATCAACTGACTCAGTGAATCAAATGACTCAAAACACCCGATTCACTTTGGTTAGTGACTCATTAACACTCGATTCAGTAAAAAGAATCAAATTTACCATCACTACAGGACAGGCACAGAGAAAAAATGGGGACACAAAAACACAAAAATACAAAGGAAGGAAGAACTAAGATCACTAAGCACAAACGGAAGATAACCAAATTCAGGAATAACAATCATCAAAAGAATATTAAAGACCTGAAACACAAATACTGGGTTGCAGACCCAGTACTGTGACAGAGCTCACTTTGAGAGATTAAACTAGTCACTGCCTGCACTTTAAAACTGATCTTATAACAAAACTATAACAAGATTTAAAAAACAAACAAACAAATTTTAATAAATTATTGCATCTTGTCCACATCTGTCTGTAATCTCTCTTTCCCATCCACCATTCACATGGCTCCTGCTTAGCTTGCAGCGCTTCACATTCTGAACTCTGCTTTTGAGGTCTGAAAACTGTCTGATTCATCCACACATCATCTCAAAGGTTCTCTATTGGACCAACTCTACGAGCAGCCTCAACCGGTGATACAAAGTGTAATGGAGCCATGCATTTATGTTGTTGATGTCAGCACCTAAATGTCACAAGAGAAACCAAAAGTCATCAGATGAGTTTTTTATCTTTTGTCTAATTTTTCCTGTTTTAGCTGACAGGACTTGCTTTAATTTGGTCTTCTGTATCCCATGTGTTTATGTGTTCAGAGATGTTGTCCTGTGTACCTCTGTTGAGTTAGTGTTGCCTTCTTATCAACTCGAACCAGTCTTGCCATTCTCCTCTGACTGTTGGTATCAACAAGGCATTTTCACTCAGAGAACTACAATTCACAGAATATTTTTCAGCCCATTCTCTGCAAACCCAAAAGATGGTTATGTTGGGAAATCCTAGTAGATCAGCAGTTTCTGAAATACTTAAACCAGCCGTCTGGCACCAACAATCATGCCACATTCAAAGTCATTTAAATGAGCATTCTTCTCCATTCTGATGCTTAATTTGAAGTTGGTTATCTTGACCCAGTCTACACAACTAAATGGGCTTCTCATGTTTGACTGGATGATTAACTAATTCATGATTACCAGGTGTACCTAATAAAATGTCCACTGAGTGCACGTTACTATATTACTAAATAATAATAAGTAATTTGAGTTTTTAGCAGATGTTCAATCTGATTTGAAACCAAAACTGTAAGACTACAAAGAGTATTTTTCCGTGTTTTCTGAAATGTGATGTACAAACTATTAAGACCCTGGTCAGAATAAATAACCTATCAGTAAAATACAGCTGCATTAACCCTTTAAGACCTACGATAGAACCAAGTCCGCCAGAGCGTATCTTTATATTTTTACATGCTGTAGTGCCATTTGTGGGAGAATTTCAAGTTGCTATACATCAATACAACCATTATAGCCCAAACTTTAATAATATGTATGCATTAAGTCAATAATAACTACATAAATTGCAAAAAAGTGCAATAAACTACAAAAAAATTGAAAATCGTTTTTGTTTTTTACATATATTTCTAGTTAGAGAAATTTCAGAGGTTTATCCCTCAAAACTTTAAATACAAAAAAGTTGCACAAAAACGTTTCCAATGACAGGAAATGTTTTGAGTGTCTTCATAGTTTTATTTTTGAGATACACCAATTTTTTACTGCAGGAAAATATTATAAATATTATAATGCAAATTTGCAAAAAAAAAAAAAAAAAAAAGCATGTGCATAAAAATGAACTATTTTCAGCAGTGCAATTTGAGTTCTAAGCATCCCAGAAACTACTCAGAAAAGCATGAAGTCAAACATGACTTTTAAAAAACACCAGTATAGACTTATAAGGCCCCAAAAGTAAAAAAAACTACATTTTCCACGAAATGACGTCACTTCTGGTTCCGGGGAGGTAATGGCGGACATGCGATAGTTTGCGCTGACGTCTATTCTAACGTAGGAAGTGTTATGAACAGCTGATCGGATCGGCAAAGCATCTTTCTGGAACATTATGTTTTTGTTGCTGCAAGTGCTTTTTATGGAGTTTTTGCAAAGCCATATGTGGAAGGAAACCGAGACTTAGGACAAGCTGATGGCATAAGATGTAAGTACAACTCCTCCGGTTTCATATGCAAAAAAAAATTATTGCGCTAGCTCATGTGGTTCCGATTCCACAGGGATTTAAAAATAGTTACGCAAAACAGAGCGTGCCCGCTTCGGCCGGCTTTAAAGGGTTAAGTCAGAATTGCAAAGCAGAACCCCCCAGTGCAATGCCCCAAATATAGTACATCAGCTCTTAACATGCTGGTCAAATGTCAAGCCTTAATCAAAAATATCACCTATATTACTAAAAACTAGTTACACTGAAGATGAGAAACAGCCAGTGAATCCCATCACCTTTGACAACCGGCTGTCAGAGCCATGAATAATCAACTCAAAAGCATCTCCATAAGCCGTGGAGTCTGTGAAGGGTTTGCAGTCTGCTCCTTTATGAACTACATTGGCTGTAATCATTTTCAGTTTGGAGCAGTTGCCACTGATTCGTCGTCACTATTGGAATACATCGCAGCTGTGGAATGCTGTGCAAAGTCATTTACCAGAGCAGTGGGACAACCCAATATATTGTGCTGTCTGTGGCAGTACCTTGTGGTTGAGAGAGTCGCCCTCGCCTTCACCTAAACTCCAACCATCTGCTGATGAGTGAGAAACAAATTTAATGATAAATGATTTTATGAAAAGCAGGATATAACAATCAAACACCTAGTTAATGCATCTCTGCTAGAATTCCTGTTTGTCTATAATGGATATGAAATACTACAGTCAAACAAAAGCATCATCAGAACACAGGCATTACATCCCATGGTACCACACACAAATAGCTTTTATTACAAAATTAAAGGGGCGTGTGTGAGGCAGCATTGATTGAGTAGATGATTGTTTTTGTGGTATTCAAAAACAAAAAGTTTTTGTAAATTGAACTTGGGCAACTGCAGCTTTTCTAAAACTTTTCCTTGGTGATAATTTTACTTAATGTGTCCAGGCAATGACAGAGATCTGCCAAATGTTCTCCAGGGTGAAGAGCACCATATGTTGCCCGTAACAGCAAGTGAATATTGATACAGATAGTTGCCTGACACTGCATTTGCTGACTGAGATTAGACAGCTACACACACACACTAAATTTAGGATTCATGAAAATAGAAGTTAGAGTAAAATATATTTAGTTAATGTCATCTTTCCAAATTGTTCAATAAACATAGTTAGAATTACTGAATAATTTACTGTGAATGAGATTATTTATTGTGGGGAAACCCATAGAAGATTTGTGCTGGTTGGCCCAATAATTTGTTTGGGTTATTTTTTGTTTTAGTCACACATTATTATATTTTCTAAAATTTTTTATTTATTTTTATAGATAAAGCACTTCACTGGAGTACCCACAGCCTTGCTCACTGTAAAAAGAGTTCAGCGTTTAGGAGCTGAAGAGTCCATAAGGAATTATCTGAATCCAAAAATGATTTAAATTTAGAGTTAATAATGCACATACAGTCACCACTGATCCAGAAAGACAACTGCAAAGATAGGAACCCCCTCCAGTAGGATCACAGCAACTGTAATTCCAATGAACTTCGAGAGCACTGAAATGTAAAAAATAAAATAAGATAAAATAAAATGTGTGTGAGCGTGTAAAATTAATGAAAGTTGCCTCCCTTTCTACTTCTAGTATCCTAGAAAGAACAAGTGCGTCAGCAGTCTGAGAGCGACATGCTCTGTTGTGATGACAGGGTGTTTAGATGAAGAAATATGCTCTCCTCTTTAAGTCCCTATCAGTGCTCTCACTACAACATTTTGGATCAGCTGAAGGTTTTTCAGGGAGTTTTTAGGGTAGCTTGATAATAATGAACTGCAATAGTCCAGCCTTCAAGAAAGAAATGCATGAACTAGCTTTTCAGCATCAATTTTAGGACACAATGTTTATAATTTCAGAAATATTGCAAAAATACAGGAAAGCAAAGCAGTCCAAGATATTTCTTTAATATTGACATTCTTGATCAAGAAGAACACCAAGACATCTCACAGTGTTTTTGGAGGCGGAGGTAATGTCATCCAGAGGTGATGTCTTGTTAGACACCATGTTTCTAAGATTTTCAGGGCTTAGTACAATAACCTGTTTTATCTGAATTTAGAAACAAGAACTTAGAGGTCATCCAGGTCTTTATTTCTTCCAGACATTTCTGCAGTTTCACAACCTTCTTTTTCTCATCTCATCTCATCTCATAGATAGAGCCGAGTATCATCTACAAAGCATTTACATGAACAAAATTCAGTTTATTAGATAAATAGGAATCGAATCATTGCAGTGCAGTACCTTTAATTTCAGTAAAATATTATGGTCAACAATATTAAACAGTGAAATGAGGTCCAGCAGGAGAACCACAGAGACGACACAGAGACCATTTGTAACCATGTCTAATGCAGCTTCTTTTTTGTAATGAGTTCTGAAACCTGACTGAAACTCTTACAATAAACAGTAAATGATCAGTAAGCTGTTTTACAACAACTCTTTCAATGGCAGGACATCTCTAAGCAGTCTCACCTGTAAGTAGTCATGGGAGATGGCTGCCCCTCCCTGATGGTGATTCTGCTGGAGGCTTCCTTGAGGTGACTGTCATTGTGATTTGGCAATATACATCACATCTGAGGAAGCAGACGGCGTGGAGTAGAGAGAATGATGACCCAAATGCAGACACACAGGGATGAGGTGGGTATTAACCCTTTAAAGTTGGTCGGAGCGGGCACGCTCTGTTTTGCGTAACTATTTTTAAATCCCGGTAGCACTGCAACCACGTAAGCTAGCGCAAAAAATCTTTTTGCATATGAAACCAAAGGAGTTGTACTTACATCTTATGCCATCAGCTTGTCCTAGGTCACAGTTTCTTTCCACATATAGCTTTGCAAAAACTGCATAAAAAGCACTTGCAGCAACAAAAACATAATATTCCAGAAACACGCTTTGCCGATCCGAACAGCTGTTCATAACACTTCCTACGTCCATCAGTGTGAACTATCGCATGTCCGGCATGACCTGCCCGAAACCGGAAGTGACGTCATTTTGCGGAAATGTAGTTTTTTACCATCGTGGCCTTATGAGCCTATACTTGTGATTTTAAAAGTTATGTTTGACTTTATGACTTTCTGTGTCGTTTCTGGGAAGCTGAGGACTCATATTGCACTGCTAGAAATATTTTATTTTTATGCATATGCTGTTATTTTGCAAATTTGCACTATATTTTTTCGTTTTTCCTGCAGTATATGAAAATTGGTGTACCTCAAAAATAAAACTATGAAGACACTTAAAATAAATTTCCTTTGTTGGGAAACTAGTTTGTGCAACTTTTTTGTATTTACAGTTTTGAAGGATAAGCCTCTTAAATTTCTCTAACTAGAAATATATGTTAAAAAATCAAAAACGATTTTACATTTTTTTGTAGTTTATTGCACTTTTTTGCAATTTATGTAATTACCATGCACTTAATGCAGACATATTATTAAAATTTGGGCTATAATGGTTGTATTGATGTATAGCAACTTGAAATGCTCCAAAAACTGGCTCCACAGCATGTAAAAATATAATATAAGCTCTGGCGGACTTGGTTCTATGGTAGGTCTTAAAGGGTTAACAAAAGGCGAGCCTTTATTGGTGACTGTACTAAAACACTTCGAACTAACAAACAAGGGGATGGACTGAAAACACTAACAAAAACTCAAACTGGGAGTAGCTAAACTAAAGAACACAGGAAACATGGAAAACATTACAAAAACCTTATAACTGAGAATGAGGAGGCTGAGACACGAAAACATCGAGAAGGAAACACAGATTAAGCACCAGGGATGACAAACCGAAGTAACGCAGACAATCCAACACGGAAACAAAGGGAAGCACACACTATATACAAACACACACACAGGGAAATGAGGAAATAGCGGACAGGCAGGGAACACAGCTGAGACTAATCAGAGAAGACGAGACAGGGAGGAAGCAAAACAGAAAACACTGAACAAGGGACGTGGGACTCTCCAAACTAAAACAGGAAACACAAACATCAAACCAAGAACACGAGACACAAAGAACACAAGGGAGGCACAGAGAACACGGCAAATAATTAAGAAGTAATCAGGGAAACTAGGTAACTCAATGAATACTAATAAACATAAATACGGAGTCACCATGACACTACATAAATACAACTGAGTTAAACTGAAACTCTATTAATGGTGCCTAATAGACACATGGTTTGGAGGCCTGTGGAAGCCAGACACCAGTGGAAGCTATTGGCTCGAAAAATAGAGAAAGACTACCTATCTACATCATTATGTTATTTGACATCATCTGGGTATCCGATTTCCTATTTATTATGGTCAACATAAACTTTAAATGGCCCAGAAAGAGAGATACCACTGTGTATTTGAGATGTAATGCAAGTTTAAGCGTAAGGGAGAAAATAGCAAAGACAGTAAATGTGACAAAGTATATATTTAACTTCAATAAACACATCAGTCTTTTAAAATGAAAATACTCCAAACATGCTGATGGAGCTCAGAGGGCATTTGAAGACTACATTGTGTGAATTATTTAAGAAAAAACTGTCAGCCTGTGACACTATAACTGACTTTGTTGTGACTAATTGATAATTATGAATAATTAATGTGGTACCACTGCTTTCCCATGTGTGTAAACAGACGCAACCCTCTAACAAGAGTTCACGACCCTGAGTAAGTTAGATGAAAACTCAGTGTATTCTGAGTTACACTCGCATCACATTTTTGCAAATTGTCATAGCTGTGATGACTACTGCTGTAGCCATTTTTTAAGAGCAAGACAGAAGCAAAGATCTTCTGGTAACTTGTAAGACCAGAGGAAGTCAAGTCTATAAAGTAAAGTACAAATAAAAACATTTTTTCATGATGTAGCAGCAATTGCCCTGGGTCAATGTCCATACATAAGCATTTCTTTAAATGCAGATTTTTCATGTTTGTTTTGATAAACATCTCAGTTCACATGAAATCGTGAAAGATTTCAAGGACCTGTCAAAAGATGTTAAGCAGCTGTCATATGCCAAAGCAGCACGTGGCAAATGAGCCTTATCTGAAAATCCTAAAAAAAATGTTGGCGACTGAAGCTTACAACTGCCACCAGTAAAATGGTTTAAATTCTGACCTGCAAAATGGAAGTACAGATGCAAACTTTAGATGTTGCAAAACAAAATGCAGTTTAGATGTGGACAACAGTGGACAGGACAGGAAAGCCGAAGCTAAGATGCTCAAGGTTGTGTCAGCAGAGCAGACTTCTCCATCTGCTCGAAAATTGTGCCTCATCATTGCTGGTATTGTGGCACTATGTTAAAGACAGAGACATGTAAATAGTAGCCCCCCATTTTATTTGATGCTCAGAGACATTTTCTTTTAGTAAGGCCACTGTAATGTCAGTTTTACTGTTGTTTAAGTTCCACCAGCAGAGGGCGCTCAGTCCTGGTAGTTTACCATAGCAGCTCTGAAAGACTTACTTACAAACTTAGCATTGGCTAACTACAGTAGCTAGCTACAGCATAATTTTAAAAAATAACATATATAAATGTAAACTTATTTAAATATGTCAAAATAAAAGATTTTTTTTAAAGAAAAGATGATTTACTAAGGTTTGTGTCAGTGAGAGTTCAAGTAGTATATATAACTTGTATATACTACACAATACAAGTTTTAATATTAAAAAACCAAAACACATAAAATCCATATTTTGGGTGTGACATGTTACACTTTCCAGTCAAAGATTTAGGTTATCTGTCACATTTATTAGGGTAATGTCCTCCTACAGTTCAATAACAATAATAATAGTTTAATTGGTAATGCTAAATTGGCTATAGGTGTGAATGTTAATAGTTCCATTCACAGTCTGTGTTAAACCTGAGACCGGTACTCTGTTCAGGATCTACTCCTCTTAGAGTTCGTTATAAGCTCCTTGTCATTGATCTGCCATACTTGTTCTACAAAAAAGAAACACGGAAGACTTGCCATTATGTTGCCAGTACTTTGTTAGTAGAAGGCTACTTTTTGATCAGCTAATTTTACCTATTCTTGGTGGTCTGAAATCAACTGGCTGCATCTGATTCTATAAATTAGCACACTGTTAGTAGATCACCTACAGAACTTCCCACTTCTCTTAGAAAATTTTTGTGATAGCAGGTTTGCACTTATTTTGTTTAGTAAATCCAGCCTTAAATAGTAAAACTGGTTTTGCATCTCTCTGTTATTGCATCTTTTTGTTGTGTGACAGCAATGCCCACTCTTGCTGTAATGTTTTAATTTTCTGCAATCTGTTTTGAACTGACATAATTTATCAGGGATACCAGATATTAATACAATGTGACAAACACACAAGCCTTTAGCTTCCACTGGCAATTTACCATTAACCATTTCAATTATTGATGACTTCTCTAGTTGTTGTATCTGATGACTGAACACACATATGTGTTTATGTCTGAAAGTCAAAAAGGTTGTTAAAAGAAAAAAAGAACTCATGCATTTTTGAATCAGTATAAACTATTTCATTTACATAAAATGTATACACTTCCCTAACAGACAGCAGATTCACTTCCTTAAAGTCTTTTCCAGAGAAAAGTCGGTGCAGCTGATGGACTTCCTTTTTTGTATTTACTTTTCTCATTTGAGTTTTGTGACTTTTTGACCCCAACTAAACCCTCCATATCCTGGTCTTCTAAATCTTATATCCACTGACTCTCCCATTTCTTTTCCTCTCTCTGTCTCTACAGATGTAAGTTGAAATGAATCTAAATTAATGAATATCATTACAGCCTCTTAAATAGCTGTGCTATATTACTAACCCTTCTCAGCTTTATCTCCCTCTGCACATGGGTCCCAGACAACCCAACCTTTCTGGGAGATACAACTAGAAAAGGCTAACTACTGTTTTTTTTTCTACAAATGGAAGGAAATGCTCATTCTTTCTTTCAGCAGGGGAGCGAGGCATGCCATAATGAGTTTTGTGCTTAACGAGGGCAGTCTAATGCCTGCCGACATGTTTTTACTGCCGATATCAGTGTCGTACAGCCTGTTCACTTTTAGGCAACATGAGCCAACCAATGAATAACATTTTACATTCTTTTAAAATGAGCTTGATATTGTGTGTGAGGTTTTTTTTCCTTTTCCCCCCCTTACAGGGATAGTTAAATTATGAATTAAATGTCTTTTCATTGAAGATTAATTTGCCACTTGTTTTTTTGTGGAGTATCAAGCAGCCATGGGTTCCTCATCTTCTTTAAACAGCACACTTCTAAATAGCTTCGAAATTTAGTGCTGCAAAATTGGATTTCTGGAAATCTTCCAGAAAGTTAATGAATAGCTGAACGATTATATCTGTTTATTTAAGGATGGAATAAAATGCCTTGCTTTCTTTTTGAGCTTCCCACACATAAATTTTACTTCTGTGAGGAGACTAAATATAAAATACTGTGCAAAAGTCTCAAGTCAGACCTCATTTCTTTATATTTTGCAGGAGAATCAGGAAGAGAAACGTGTATGCAAACATACATGGAAATACAGTGTGTAAGGCAAAAACAGAATTTGTGAAATTCCACCGAACTTGAAAGCCAATATTTAGTATGACCACCTTTGTTCCTCAACACAACCTCTCTCTTAGGCAGATTTTTTGTAAATTTTGGTTTCATTCTCTGTCAAGATGATCCCACATTGATCATGTTGACATCTTGGAATCTGAAGAGGCCAATCCATTAGAATAGAATTAGAATAGAATTCAACTTTATTGTCATTGCACAGGTACAGGGCAACGAAATGCAGTTTGCATCCATCCAGAAGTGCTTAGTGATATAGATATATTACAATATATATTAGCAATAATATAGATATGTAAGTATATTACAGAAATGGGTCTATTATGTTATAATGTACACGGTATGAAGTATGTTGTGAATATTCTATAACTATAAGTATGTACAGGCTGTAGTGAGTACAAGCTATGGACAGGATATGGACAGGATATAAATATGAAAAACTATACAGAATATGAAATAAATAACTTTACAGGAATCTGAGATATACAGCTATACAGAAATGGGAACTATGCAAGTTGTAAACAGTTGTAGGGTTAAAAATTATCGTATGTACAGAATGATTGTTTACACAGAGCTATACAGTAGTGCAGTTAAGGTAAGTGAGGGTGTGGATAATTTCTACAGAGGCTATATAAAGTGCTAGTGGTTGTGAGTGGTGGTTCACTCCATGTTATTATTGTGTGTTTGAGGGTACAGTTGTCCATTGTGTGTGTGTGTGTATGTTCAGTCCATGAGTTTAACGTGGGTCAGATGTCAGGAGGCAGAGTTCAGGAGTCTGACAGCTGTGGGGAAGAAGCTGTTCCGGTACCTGGTGGTCTTAGTCCGGAGGCTCCTGTAGCGCCTCCCAGAGGGCAGGAGGGTGAAGAGTCCATGTGATGGGTGACTGGGGTCTCTGATGATTTTCCCAGCCCTTTTCAGACACCGCTTCCTGTAGATGTCTTTTATGGCAGGAAGTGGTGCTCCGGCGATGCGCTGGGCAGTTTTCACGACCCTCTGCAACGCCTTCCGGTCCGAGGCAGAGCAGTTCCCGTACCAGACTGTTATACAGTTGGTCAGGATGCTCTCGATGGTGCAACGATAGAAGTTCACCAGGATGTCTGAGGACAGGTGGTTCTTCCTCAGAGTCCTCAAGAAGAAGAGGCGCTGGTGAGCCTTCTTGACCAGCTTGGAGCAGTTGGTCGTCCAGGTGAGATCCTCGGAGATGTGGACTCCCAGGAACTTGAAGCTGCTCACACGCTCCACAGCCGTCCCCTTAATGTGGATGGGTGGATGTGGGTCAGCATTCCTCCTGTAGTCCACGATGAGCTCCTTGGTCTTCTCGGTGTTAAGCAGCAGGTTGTTTCTGTCGCACCACTCAGCCAGACGATCCACCTCCTCCCTGTAGGCGGCCTCATCGTTGTCACTGATGAGGCCAATCACCGTGGTGTCATCTGCAAACTTAATGATGGTGTTGGAACCATCAGCAGGTCTGCAGTCGTGGGTGAAGAGGGAGTAGAGGAAAGGGCTCATCACACAGCCTTGTGGTACACCGGTGTTCATTGTGATGGTAGATGAGCAGCGGTTATCCAGCCGGACATGTTGGGGGCGGTTGGTCAGGAAGTCCAGTAACCATTTGCAGATGAGGGAACTGATGCCCAGGTCTGTCAGTTTCCTGATGAGTTGTGAGGGGTGGATTGTATTGAATGCTGAACTGAAGTCTATAAACAGCATTCTGGCGTAGGTGTTGTTGTTGTCCAGGTGTGAGAGGACAGAGTGCAGTGCGATGGAGACTGCATCCTCTGTGCTCCTGTTCTGGCGGTATGCGAATTGGTGGGGGTCCAGGGTGGGGGGGAGACAGGATTTGAAGTGTGCTAGGACCAGCTGCTCTAAGCACTTAGTGATGATGGGGGTGAGTGCTACTGGGCGGTAGTCATTGAGGCAAGATGGGTTGGAGTTTTTGGGTATCGGGACGATGGAGGTGGATTTGAAGCAGGCCGGTACCACAGCGTGGGCCAAGGACAGGTTGAATATGTCTGTCAGCACTCCTGCAAGCTCCTCAGAACACGCTCTGAGAACACGCCCGGGGATGCCATCGGGACCTGCAGCCTGATATTTTACTGATATTTTTCCTGTTTTTTTATAGCCAGGTATTTTTTTTCTTTTTTACTACACTGGCATTCAAACAGTTACCATATAGTATTGCTTGGGGGATCAAAATCTGATCGTACTGGTTACAACACCAGAAATTTTGAGAAGCTCATCAACGTCACTGCCTGAAATGCAGATTGCTGTAGACACTCACTGTTGTCTCCTCTGACCTCTTCCATACATTGACATTGACAATAATTTGAACCATAGATTTCAAATTTGGGCTCATAGATTTCTGTTGTCACAGATTTTTCAGTCCTGTTCTAGTGTAATTTGACACATTTCAGCCTTTTTCTTCCTGTTTTACTTCCTTAAAAATAGCTGCTTTACAGCCACCCATCCACTAAGACCATTTCGGATGAGTCTACAGCAAACAGTAGATGGATCAACTGCAGGGAAAGATAAAATGTCTCAGTTCCACTGCCAGGTCTTTGCTGGATTTTTTTTTCCCTATTTCTTAAGGACATGACTTTCAGACACTGTTCATCTGCTGTTGATGTTTTTTTGGTGTGTGTTTATTTTTCTGGCTAATAGCTCTTTGGTAATCACTGTGTTGTTGAGAAAATTTTATTATGCAATGTTTTGTTAACTTTGGCATTTTTGACAGATTTAACAAGAAATTGGAAAAAATAATGTGTTTTTGCAACAGTCTGCTAGTAATGAAGTCCCTAAAGATAGAAGTTAAAATTAGTTCTTTGCCAAGTTGTCTGTTATGTGTAAACACAACACTGGTTCATACCTTGAGTTTGATACCCTTTTTTGAATGCCTGAATTATTTACACTCAACAAAAATATAAACGCAACACCTTTGTTACTGCTCCCATTCCCCATGGGATGGACGTAGAGACCTAAAATTCATTCCAGATACACAATATAACCATCCCTCCCAAACAGTGGTCACAAATCAGTCCAAATGTGTGGTAGTGGGCACATCTGCTATATTGAGATAATCCATCCCACCTCACAGGTGTGCCACATCAGGATGCTGATCTGACATCATGAGTAGTGCACAGGTGTACCTCAGACTGCCCACAACAAAAGGCCACCCTGGAATGTGCAGTTTTGTCTCACAGCAAAATGCCACAGATGCCACAAGCAATGAGGGAGCGTGCAATTGGCATGCTGACAGCAGGAATGTCAACCAGATCTGTCGCCCGTGCATTGAATGTTCATTTCTCAACCATAAGCCGTCTCCACAGGCGTTTCAGAGAATATGGCAGCACATCCAACCGGCCTCACAACCGCAGACCTCGTGTAACCACACCAGCCCAGGACCTCCACATCCAGCAGGTTCACCTCCAAGATCGTCTGAGACCAGCCACCCAGACAGCTGCTGGAACAATTGGTTTGCACAACCAAACAATTTCTGCACAAACTGTCAGAAACCGTCTCAGGGACGCTCAACTGCATGCCCGTCGTCCTCATCGGGGTCTTGACCTGACTCCAGCTCGTCGCCGTAACAGACTTGTGTGGGCAAATGCTCACATTCGATGGCGTCTGGCACGTTGGAGAGGTGTGCGCTTCACGGATGAATCATGGTTCACATTGTTCAGGGCAGATGGCAGCTGAGAATGTCCCAGTTCTTGCATGGCCAGCATACTCACCGGACATGTCACCCATTGAGCATGTTCGGGATGTGTTTGACCGGCGTATACGACAGCGTGTACCAGTTCCCACGAATATCCAACAACCTCGCACAGCCATTGAAGTGGAGTGGACCAACATTCCACAGGCCACAATTGACAATCTGATAGACTCCATGCGACGATGTGTTGCACTGCATGAGGCAAATGGTGGTCACACCAGATACTGACCGGATCTGGGTCCCCAGACCCCCAATAGCGCAAAAAACTGCACATTCCAGGGTGGCCTTTTGTTGTGGGCAGTCTGAGGTACACCTGTGCACTACTCATGATGTCAGATCAGCATCCTGATGTGGCATACCTGTGAGGTGGGATGGATTATCTCAATATAGCAGATGTGCCCACTACCACACATTTGGACTGATTTGTGACCACTGTTTGGGAGGGATGGTTATATTGTGTATCTGGAATGAATTTTAGGTCTCTACGTCCATCCCATGGGGAATGGGAGCAGTAACAAAGGTGTTGCGTTTATATTTTTGTTGAGTGTATAAGTCAGTCTTAAGTGGCCTAACAAAAAACTGGTTTACCTGTAAAGTGTAGCAGGTGTTTTGAAGATTTTGCTGCTGGCTGTTAAAAAGTTAGAGAGCTAGTGTTCAGCCTTAAAACTCAGATATTCCAGCATGGTGTATTTTCAAAAGCAAGATGGTTTTTATTCACCAATAAAGCCAGGTATTTTGTTTTTTTGTTTGTTTATTTGTTTAATCTGTATAGTTCTACTGTATGTCATGTTCAGAGTTTAGAGTATTTCAATTTACACTGCCAGATTCATATACTACATGTTATGTCTGTGAAGGTTCTCAGTCATCCACGTCATTGTCGTCTAAGGAGCTTGGAAAGAAAAGCGTCTGGACTTCTTTAAGTTGCTTGGAGATATTTCACTGTTCATCCGAGAAGCTTCTTCAGTTCCAAGTCTTGTGTTCTTCATATATTACATGTTATGTTTCATTGACAAAAGTTTTTGGATGAAGAACCATATAAATGTGGTCATTGGTTTTTGATAGAGCTGCACATTGCCAGTGGCATTTCCCTCATTTTACTAAATACTTCCTATAATTACCTCAGATAAGAATATGACTAATCAGTTTATAACAATATAAACTGAGGATTTGTTTTTCAAATTAAAAAATAAAATGTCTTCACCTGGTACGTGTGTTTCAGATAAAAAACCAAGTCCCCTACATACTTCATGTATACATCTCGAGGCTAGGTCATAACTATCTGCTATTTTAATTGTATGAGATGAACATTTTGGATATGTTCTACATAGAAATTCAACAGTGTATTATCACTGAATGGTGTAGGAAGACAAGAAGCCTACTTAACCTTAAACTTTTCTTTTTTCGAAGGTGGGTTACTGGACTTGCATACTATATGTGTGTATTCTTGTGAGTGTGTCTGTTTGTTATTTCTTCTTTGGTACTGATCAATGGCCCCTGCCTGTGCTGCAGCTTTCTTGTAATTACTCTGCTGTCTGTGACATCTGAGTGTTTAAAAGATCAAACACTGTCTCAATCCTCTCACAAGGCACGGATGTAAGAAGAGTCAGTGCCGCTATAAAAGGTCACTTGCTGGGTTTTGATGCCACACAATACTTTTCTCGCTGTTTTTTGTGTCTACACTTTTTTCCCTCTTCTCTTATTTTTCAAGTACGTGGAATGCACCAGGAAAATGTCAATCTGGCATTCAGAAGTGATTATTGAGCAGAGGACAGCAGGTAGGAAAGCACAAGAAGGTAAAACAAGCATGGTAGGAAAGAAAGAGATAACTGCAAAAAACAAAACCCTCTATTTAAAAGATCCCTGCAATTTATCTTAAAAAGTTGCCCACATTTCTGCATCTTAATCAGGTATTTATTTATCCAGTTCTTTTTTTCTATGCAACATGGAGTATGACTGTTACATAGCAATTGCTTTTGAAAAGGTGAAAGGAATAAAAAGGGCAAAACTTATTTTTATGAGAGGAATCAGGTTAAATGTACTACATAGCACCTTTAGTTACTTAAGGGCTATGCTGTTTTTTCCCCTGTTTGTTTAATATTTCCAATTAATTCAGGTAGGAACAGTTTGTTTTTTATTGCCATTTCATAAAAAAACAAAAAAACAAAAAACTAACTAAACTGTCACAACCAGTTTTCAGTGCATTAACATTACAGATATACCAGCTAAACCAGTGGTTAAAGAATGCAGCTTAATCAAAATTACTGGATCTATGTGATATGAGCTTGTAATCATTTGCACTTGAAATGTTTGCTTCAATAATGACAACCAGGTCTGCAACCACTCACGGTCAGCTGCCATCTTTGGTGAATCAAGATGGTGATAAAATGGCAAAAAAGATGAAGTCAAATCCCTATCAGTCCATCATCTGGCAAATGAATGGCAACAAGTAAGCAATTATAATCTCTTGTGATAATATGGCAATTAACTGTGAGAAATTGTTGAAATTCGCAAATCTTGATAACCACATTGTGTGAAGCCAGATAATGGAAAGACAGCATCGGTTTTCGGAAATTGCTATGTAGTACAGTCCACAGTCAAAAAGGTAAAGTGTCAAAATTGTTTAATTGTGTTTGTTTATATCATCTTCAGGTACGTCATGACATACACTGTGTGCATTCATAACTCTGGTCAATGTCTAGTGTCCCCTGTCTGCATCTTATTTGTAATTTTGAGGAGGTATGATCTCTTCCAAGGAGGCAAATGACATAAATACTTTGCCGTGATATTGGGTTGGGTAGCCAGGCAAGCTGTGTCAGTTGTTTTTTCACTGTTTTATTTATTTATTTATTTTTGCCTGTCCCATTTGGATCTTCAGCCATCAGAATTGTTGTCTGAAGGCTAAAAAAGATGCCTAGCAGATTTACTTTACCAAGTGGATCATCATGGCCTTGCCATATTGGTACATTTGATTGACCTTTATTATACTTATGTATTATTTTATTTTCAGTTGTTATAGACGGGACAGACATGACTGGGGGATAGGACAGGGAGAAAGAAAGAATGAAAGAAAGAGAGGGAGAGAAAGACAAAATAGATGGGAGAAGAGATAGTGAGAAAGGGGGAAAGAAAAAAAGAAAAACAAACAAACAAAAAAAAGCCACCTGGATCACCTGTCGAGAGAAGAAAAAAAAACAGAAGAGAAAACAAACAAAAAAGAGCATAACCATCACAATAAACTAGCTAACAGTGGATAACAGTAGATACTAAATATTAAATGTTATTGTGCAGCACGCAAGATCGACAGCGCACAATGTGCTTTGAGGTAGCAGCCAAGAAAGGTGTAGTTTGTGTCTGTGAACACGTGTGTGTACGCCTGTGTGCACACCTGTGTGGCTCAGCACGCTTTTATTCAAAAGGTTTCTCCATGTAACGATCTGCTAGGGAGTGTGGGGAGCCATAGCCCTGTCCCCCAGGGCATGAAGCAGGTATGGAGGAGATCCAGGCCCCAGACATCCAGAGGGCCCAGAGTACGAGGACCCAAGGACGAACACCAAAGGGCAACCGTGCCACCCCCCTGGGAAGAGCTGAGGAGAGCCCCAGACAAGGGGTCACCCAGCAGCCACGGAGGAGAGGCCAGAGGGGATTGCAGTGACGTGCCCGTGGGCTCTGCCGGCAGCCAGCTGTGCCAGAGAAGACCGAGCCCCAGGCCCAGAGTGCCTGAGGAGCGCAGTTAAAACAGTGAAAACACTGTTTTAACTACGCTACCTCAGCCAGGTCCATGGCTCTGAACCATAGCAAAGAGACCTCTGGATAATGCTTCAGGTTCCGTGTCTGGCTCATAGCCGGTAACTAGCTTTACTGTCCGGGTCAACTTTACAAAGTGAGAGATAGAGAGAGGTATTGAAAGGCTGCTCCAATGGAACTATTCTTTCTACTCTCCCTCTGTCTGTCATGAAATGGTGCTGATCTGGCAGGCACGTTTAGACCTTAACGCAGGACTCAAAACACAACAGGATTAGCTAAAAGAGGCAGCTTTATTGGTTGTGCAAACTTGAACACTCGATACAAAAAACAACCAAAAACTAGGAAACTAAGAAGTTAGGAGACTAGAAACAAAGAAACAACAAGGGAAACCCAGCGCATGGGGAAAACACAAAGCAATGAGGGACAACGCGACAACGGCAGAGAAAAACACGGGGCTTAAATACACGAAGGGTAATGAGGGGATGAGACACATGAGGGGAACACAACTAGGTGTAATCACACACAATGAGACAGAGAGGAACCAAAACTGAATACATTGAACACAGGACAAGGAACTATCAAAATTAAACAGAAAACACAAAGACAGAAACTCAGACTCAAAACAAGCGAGCTTAACACAGTGAGTGGGGAGACGTATGAATAACCATGGAGACAGAAGTTAACATGCACGAAAGACAAAAAAGACTAAACATGGAGGCACGAAAAGGGAAAACAGATTAAAAGAAACAAGAAACTCAGAACTGGAAATACAAGTGACTAAAATAGGAAAAACAAGGAAACTGAACCATGAACAAAATCTAGATCAGAGAGGATAATTTAAACCTGAAAATGCAGACCCAGTGCCATGACACACTTGCGCTCACACAAACATACAGCGGAGGAGAGGTCCCTCACATCCTCTCTGTAGCACGGAATAAATTTCCCATCAGGTTACCTTCTGAAAGGACTATGCCTGTAACAACTGTGACAAAGGTGGCTCTTTTTAACTGGTTAGGGTGAACATTTAATTTGGTCCAAATCAGGTTATTTGCAGAGTTTTTGGTTTAAAATAGCCTGGAAGCGCCACATTTTTGCTGATTCTTTCTTTTGAGAGTTTTTCCATGCCTCCATGTTTAAAGCAAGCAGTTAATAGTTTCAGAGATCTAATGTGTGGCTGTCAGGTTAAAGAGTTAATAGTTAAATAAAAGGCAGCACTGTGAGTGCACTGAGTGATGAAATAGAGATACTAATACTAATATTGATACAACTTTACAATACAGTGATAGCAACAGCTGCCATGGTTTCATTTACAAACAGGAATGATCATGCTTAACACAAACTGAAAGGAAATCTGGAAACAAGTAAAAACTGTTGTAAGGCAGAAATAAAAGACAAACAGGAATCATGCCACTATAAATCACAATGTTACATGGAAAATGTTATAATGTTATAATCAGTGTTGGGACTAACACATTATTAAGTAACGCGTTACAGTAACTACGTTATTATTGTGGTAACGAGCACGGTAACTAGTTATTATGCCAAAATCAGGAACGCGTTAATTGTTACTGGGATTTAGATAGGGTCGTTATTCGTTACTTCGTGTGGTGGCTATCGTGGAGCTTCCACAGATTCAGTAACATTAGCAAGTGGTGGAGGCCATTAGGTGGATGAAGGAAAGGGGAGGCAGGAGGAGCAGAGAACCGAGTGCCGGTGCGAGTGTCAGGTGAACTGAACTTCAGGTAAGAAGTTATAACCTGCAGTCTATCTGGGTCAGATATAAACCGAGTTTAGGTGGAGTTTATTTTCGTTGTGCTGAGAATTCTCCTTTCTGAGAATTCTGACATAAATCTTGGAATTCTAACTTTTTTTTTCTTTTTAGATTTCTGAGCTGAAACAGAGAGCTTTTGCTTTAATGTCAGAATTTTAACTTTAATTCTATAACTGAGCTTTTTTCTCAGAATTGCCATTTCAGTGTTCTGACATTTTTCTCGAAATTCAGATTTTTTTCTCCTCAGAACTGTGACTTTCTTCCCCAGAAATCTTTTTAATTTGAGTTCTCATTTTAATTATATTATTTTGATTTTTTTTTTCTCACAGTGTTGAATTTATTCTTAAAATTGTTTACTTTACTTGTTGTTGACTCACACTGATCTGGTCTTGTAAATGTTTGCTGTGTTGATGATTATAAAGTAAGCTGCTGGTGCTCACTGATATTGTTATGTTTAGGGAATTTGCAGCCTTGGAGAAACAGCTTAGCCTGTCTGTCTACAAGCAGACCACATGGTGTAGTTGCAGAGAGCCATTAGAGGAGAAGAATTCCCTAAGGTGCCTAAAGAGAAAGTTTCTTGCTGAGGTGGACTACTATTAAGCTCAAAGTGTTGTGTTTTGATCCACAGTAGACTGCAGCTATGGTGATTAGAAAAATGAGTTTTATGCTTTGTGAAAAGTAAAGCCACAAAGCTGCATGACACACTCTGATCCACAGTTAACCTACACAGAACTCTCCTTTTATCTGGAAGAAAGAGATATCCATGTTTTTCAAAGGAAACAGATGGATTTGATTAAGGGTAAATTATTTGCAAAAAGAATTATTTCTTTTAACAAAATGAGAAAAATATGTGAAAAACTCGGGCCATGCTCCTTCAGATGAATATAGCTACACTACATGCAAGCACGTGGGCCATGTGCATGGAACCACATGCATGGCAGACAGATAAGAACTCTAGCTTGCCAAAGCTTAGAGCTGGTCAATCCCAAACTGATACATTAAAACACATACTAGTGCCTTGTGTCTTGTGTCTATGAGAAACTGAACAGATGTCAAAAAAGGAAATTCCACACTAAGTAAGCAACTTAAAGGGACAATACGTAAGACCTCACAGCTACACACTAACTGAGAGAAAACTTATGCTTCACACCTCTCTGAGACCAGAGACCTACAAGTTTTCTACAAATGACAGTGTACAAAAAAGGAACCAGCGAAAAAGAAGAAGTCAGCCTGGATGGCAATACGCTGGAAATTTCTGTTTTACATGAAAATTCATTTAAGTGTACATGCAACTGTGATGTTTTAAAAGCTTTCCACATTCCAGGCCAATAGGGGGCATCATACTGTCATACTATTTCATGTGAAAAGAAACACAGCAAGTGTTGCATGTGGACCTGTGAAATGTGTGCTTGTGTTAAAGTTACAGTCTGCCTGGTTATTCTCCCCTAAGTGCATTATTACAAAAGTATAAGAAAATAGAAGAAGGGAAGCTGATACTGAAGATGATTGCTGCAAGATCTGTTTCAACAACTGAATTTCACAAATCATGGGTAGCACTCAAAGAGTTCTCCATTACTGTGTGACCCACACAGAAACATGACTCATATGGAGGACAACTGAGCAGCGAGCTGTTCACTTACACTGTAGGATTATATTCCTGGAGAGTCATTTATCATTGCAGATCATCTGCCATGATCTGTTTACAAACCACATCTGCTCAGTTAACTATATATAGGGAGCCTTGTGTGAGAATATGCTCACAGACATATACAATTCAGTTCAGGCCTCTTGGATAATTTCCATACAGAGAACCACAGAGGTCAGGCAAGTCACAAGGTAGGATATCAAAAATTGGGATGATCTCCTTAGATTTTCAAATTTTCAGTCAGTTAGAAGACAAATTGACATAAAACGTTGAGTTTGGAATCTGACCTCAGTTGACTTTACCATTGTAACATATGTGTTCAACGAAATGCTTAATCAAATTAACAACTTAACCAATACCTAATAGTTGTGATACACTAACTGGTTTCCTAAACCAACCACTTCCAGTACTTTAAGATGCTCACTTACGGTAAAAATAAAAAATGGCAACCTCATATCTGCAAGATCTTTACATGAGTGCGCTGGTCGCTGCTGGTCTATCTTGTCTCAGTAGACTGCTAGGTTTGCATGGTTAGGTTTGCTTTAGAGTAGATATCAAGTTATGAAAAAATGAAAGCTTCTCTTCTCACAGTTTTTGAAGCATATTTAACTTAGTGATCTTTCACACACAGATACATCAACACACATGTGCACACACACATAGACACACACACACACTGGTAAGCATAGGTTATTTTAAGCCTATTTTGCTGCTTTGTTTTTTTTTTTTTATTGTATTCCTCCCTTTTAGCCACTGACAATATAATATTACTACCTGGGATTTTTTTAAAGAAGCATGTAGCATAATGTTGAAATGATTAACTTGGTTTGAACTAGTCCAGCTGGTTTTAACTACATTAGATTCCGAACCTTTAGTAAAAGTGTCACAGGATGAAACAGTGCGTCATATGTTGATAGCTAAGTTCAGGGTCTTTTGTCAGAGACAACAAAACTGTTGTTGAAAAGGCATGAGCCTCTGCTCTTGCAACTTTTGTGCACATACATGCACATCTGTGTGGCCCTCTGCCTTGCTTCTACTACAAATACAGTGTAATTCTGGAGGAATCAGAAAGGCACAAATTGAAATATGCAGAGTAACCTCCCAGATACAGTGGGGCAAAAAAGTATTTAGTCAGCCACCGATTGTGCAAGTTCCCCCACCTAAAATGATGACAGAGGTCAGTAATTTGCACCAGAGGTACACTTCAACTGTGAGAGACAGAATGTGAAAAAAAAAAATCCATGAATCCACATGGTAGGATTTGTAAAGAATTTATTCGTAAATCAGGGTGGAAAATAAGTATTTGGTCAATAACAAAAATACAACTCAATACTTTGTAACATAACCTTTGTTGGCAATAACAGAGGTCAAACGTTTACTATAGGTCTTTACCAGGTTTGCACACACAGTAGCTGGTATTTTGGCCCATTCCTCCATGCAGATCTTCTCGAGAGCAGTGATGTTTTGGGGCTGTCGCCGAGCAACACGGACTTTCAACTCCCGCCACAGATTTTCTATGGGGTTGAGGTCTGGAGACTGGCTAGGCCACTCCAGGACTTTCAAATGCTTCTTACGGAGCCACTCCTTTGTTGCCGGGGCGGTGTGTTTTGGATCATTGTCATGTTGGAAGACCCAGCCTCGTTTCATCTTCAAAGTTCTCACTGATGGAAGGAGGTTTTGGCTCAAAATCTCACGATACATGGCCCCATTCATTCTGTCCTTAACGCGGATCAGTCGTCCTGTCCCCTTGGCAGAAAAACAGCCCCATAGCATGATGTTTCCACCCCCATGCTTCACAGTAGGTATGGTGTTCTTGGGATGCAACTCAGTATTCTTCTTCCTCCAAACACGGCGAGTTGAGTTTATACCAAAAAGTTCTACTTTGGTTTCATCTGACCACATGACATTCTCCCAATCCTCTGCTGTATCATCCATGTGCTCTCTGGCAAACTTCCGACGGGCCTGGACATGCACTGGCTTCAGCAGCGGAACACGTCTGGCACTGCGGGATTTGATTCCCTGCCGTTGTAGTGTGTTACTGATGGTGACCTTTGTTACTTTGGTCCCAGCTCTCTGCAGGTCATTCACCAGGTCCCCCCGTGTGGTTCTGGGATCTTTGCTCACCGTTCTCATGATCATTTTGACCCCACTGGATGAGATCTTGTGTGGAGCCCCAGATCGAGGGAGATTATCAGTGGTCTTGTATGTCTTCCATTTTCTGATGATTGCTCCCACAGTTGATTTTTTCACACCAAGCTGCTTGCCTATTGTAGATTCACTCTTCCCAGTCTGGTGCAGGTCTACAATACTTTTCCTGGTGTCCTTCAAAAGCTCTTTGGTCTTGGCCATGGCGGAGTTTGGAGTCTGACTGTTTGAGGCTGTGGACAGGTGTCTTTTATACAGATGATGAGTTCAAACAGCTGCCATTCATACAGGTAACGAGTGGGGGACAGAAAAGCTTCTTACAGAAGACGTTACAGGTCTGTGAGAGCCAGAGATTTTCCTTGTTTGAGGTGACCAAATACTTATTTTTCACCCTGATTTACGAATAAATTCTTTACAAATCCTACTATGTGAATTCATGGATTTTTTTTTCACATTCTGTCTCTCACAGTTGAAGTGTACCTCTGGTGCAAATTACTGACCTCTGTCATCATTTTAAGTGGGGGAACTTGCACAATCGGTGGCTGACTAAATACTTTTTTGCCCCACTGTAACAGCTATGACTTGCACTAATGAAAAGTCATGATATTGTTGAAATGATTTGATGAGATATATGTTCTTGCATAAAAATATGGCATTAACATCCTATTCTCAAGCACACTGCAATACAGAAGTATTGCCTATTAAATTTCCTTGTTAATATACAATATTAAATCCTGTACACAGCTACAATCACAATCATAAATCATACTACCTGGATCCTGGACTACCTCACCGACCGACCACAGTATGTGAGGACTCAGGGCTGTGTGTCAGACAGGGTCGTCTGCAGTACGGGGGCCCCACAGGGAACGGTTCTGGCTCCGTTCCTCTTCACCATCTACACTGCAGACTTCTCCCACAATTCCACCCAGTGCTTCCTGCAGAAGTTCTCTGATGACTCTGCAATAGTCGGCCTCATCACTGATGGGGACGACAAGGAGTACAGAGGACTGACTCAAGACTTTGTGGACTGGTGCCAGCTGAACTACCTCCGGATCAACGCCAGTAAAACCAAGGAGCTGGTGGTAGACTTCCGCAGGCACAAGCATTCTCCACTGCAACCACTGAACATCCAGGGTATGGACATTGAGGCTGTGGACAGCTACAGGTACCTTGGTGTTCATCTGAACAACAGACTGGACTGGACTCATAACTCAGACACCCTCTACAGGAAAGGGCAGAGCAGGCTGTACCTGCTGCGGAGACTCAGGTCGTTTGGGGTGGAGGGCCCACTCCTGAAGACCTTCTATGACTCTGTGGTGGCTTCTGCTATCTTTTATGGTGTGGTCTGCTGGGGCGGCAGCATCTCTGCTGGGGACAGGAAGAGACTGAACAGGGTGATCCGAAGGGCCAGCTCTGTTCTAGGATGCCCTCTGGACCCAGTGGAGGTGGTGAGTGACAGGAGAATGGCGGCTAAGCTGTCATCCCTGTTGGACAACGTCTCCCACCCCATGCAGCAGACTGTGACAGCACTGAGCAGCTCCTTCAGTGGGAGACTGCGGCACCCACGGTGTGGGACGGAGAGATTTCGCAGGTCTTTCCTCCCCACTGCTGTCAGACTCCATAATAAAGACTTTAACTGAACAAACACACACATCCACACATGTGCAATAACACTAAGTGCAATAATCCTTTCTGGCATAGTTGTATTTTTACTCAGTTGTATATAGCATTCGTATTCTATTTTTATCTTATTGTATATTTTTATTCTATTTTATTCTACTGTATATAGTATATTATTTTATTCTATTCTGTACAGTTGTGTACTGTATTTATTCTTATTGTATTCTAATTTTTGCGTCATAACTTTTGCACTGTCCACTTCCTGCTGTGACAAAACAAATTTCCCACGTGTGGGACTAATAAAGGTTATCTTATCTTATCTTATCTTATCTTATAAAGTTGCACTTGTTTCCTTGGCACCAGCTTACCTGTAATCTGGCGAGCAATGTGTACACACATGTGCGTGTGTGTGAGAAAGACAACAAAGTAGCATATCAAATGAAGAGGAACATATGAAAGACAGAAGGCAAGGAGAGAGCACAGGTTGAGGGGTGGGGGGGGGGGGGGGGGGGGGTGGAACTACCACTGAGAGAGAAAGAAATACAGAGGGCCAGAGGGAGAGGGGAAGTGGGAAGTGGGAAACCCAATCTGTGAGTTTATGGGGCTCCACAGCACAGCAGCAAAATCAATTTGACTGCCGCTGCTTCTGCTTTCAATGAGAAGCAAGGATGATGGAGTGAGAAAGTGGAGAAGCGAAAGGAGATGGAGAGCAGGATGACTGGACAAGGATGGAACTGTGAAGTCAATATGAGTGTGGCAGTAAAACGATGGTAAAAAGATAGACAGAATAAGGAGAGATGGAAGGGTCAGAGAGGGGACAGAAGAGAACGCTGAGGTAATGGATAGGAAATATAACACATGCAACTTGTGGATACAAGGATACAAGAGCATCTTTGAGATACACACTACATAAAACAAAAGAAAACGTGTCCCAGCCTATCAGATACTGACAAATACTGGGAAATTAAGAATAAATAACTAGATAGACAATTCAGTGTCTAAGAATTTAGAATTGTGCACTCAAGCTGGAAAGAACTACACTATACAAAATATGCAGTTTATTGTTTTTTTATACACTGTATCTGCTGACAGTAATAGAAATGCATAGAGTGTCTGCTGAAGGAAGTAGAATTTAATAGCTTCTTTTTATGCATTATTAGTGGCAGTAAATGCACTCACTGCCTTGTTTTAGTGTAAGGAAACAATACATCTGGCCACCATTCCTCATTACCATCTTTCCTTAAAAACAGTATATTATCTGGAGTAGCACTTGAACTAATTAGCTGCACAGCTTATTAGCTAATTGCCAGAAGAGGGACAATGATGGCCTTCATATTACTATCAACAGGTACCAGAATGGCTAGAATCCAGCTCTTCCCCTTATACTGGCTTTGTCTTTGTTTGAAAAGCATTATAATCAGTATGGCTTTGTATAATGTAGGTGGACTGCAAAACTAATAGAAATGCTTTTATCTGCCTGGGAGAGATGCAGCTCTGGTACTATTGTAGACTTGTTGTGCACTGATGTGTGATCTCAGTGTGATGCTTAATGACACACAAGATGAGTTGCAGCAATACAAGTAGAAACTGTAATGTATTTGTGTCTGGGTGTTTTAGATAAAACAGACAAATCTTGAACATTTGGAGTATGGATAATAGAAAAGCCCACAGAAAAGCATAAATTGTTTTTGTCTCCTTGTCTGTTTGCATATCATTTTATTTATTTATATTTATTGATATGTTTTTATTTGTTAATTTGTTTGTTCCATTGTTTTATAATAAAAGTGTCTAGTATAGTGATTGCATATTCATAGCTTAGCCATGTTCTGCAGCAGCAACTGTGAGGAACATGTCATATCACACGTTCTTTTTTGTCTTTCTTTTTTTCTCAATAATTCACCTGAAAGTGAACCGACATGATAGATTGGGATCACCTCCTCAGTGTCATAAAAATTTGTTCAGTTAGACAGGTAGGATAGAGAAGTCTAGCACAGTTAAATACACACTATTTCCAGCCTACTCAAAAGGATACCCTAGGTTTTATTAACAACCATGCATTATATATAATACCCAGCCATTGCAGAAAAAGCTGCGTAACCACCCAGTCTAAGTAGCCCAATGTCACTTACATAATGTGTTGTGGGAAGGAATGTCAGGGAAAGGTAATAAATGGTAATATTTAAAATGTCAAAGTAAATAACATTGAAAATTATTTATTTCTTATAACCATTTTGTCAAAATCCATAACTTAAAGCGACCAGGAATTTAAAACAACTGCTGCATCAATTTTAAGTAACCGTGTGTATTTGTGTCAGTATGTTCCCTCAGCCACAGTATCCTAATTGTATCATGAAGGCTGCTACCTCCAAAATGGAACTCCTTATTTTCTCATTGCTGCTGACAGCCTCAGCCAAGAGGCTGCTATTTTTAAAAAGGAGTGGGTGACTGTGCGAGCTAATAAATGAGCTCACACACAAAAACAGACACACACACACACACACACACACACGCTCTCACTCTCTTTCGCTCTCTCTCTCACACACACACAGACACATTCTTATACACAGATACATGTAGGCAAACATCAGTTTCATTAAAAACAGAAATATATATGTTCACCTTAAGTCAGTCATGCAATAACAGGCATTTTCAAAAACATCTGTATTTTCATATATTTATGCTACAGAGAGAAGCACACATATCTTCCGATGGTTAGAATAATGGATATCTTTTTATGTAAAGCTGTCCAATGTTAGTGTCACCACCTGACAACAGCATGCTGCTAAAACTCAGTCATGATCCAATGTAGCAAGAGATGTTACCACATCTGTTCTTGCACAGTAAGGGGCAGAGGGGCAAAGAGGAAGACATGAGAGAGAAAGAGAGTCACAGAAGGAGTGAGCAAGTACAGAGTTCCAACATGCCTTCGCCTTCAAGTTATTACATTGTCATTGTTTTTATACATGGTCAAACATAAAAATATCTGAATCATAAAAGATAACTCTCATGTGTGATTTCATCCAAAACTTGTAGTTCTTTTTTTTGCCTTCCTATCTCATAATAGATGCTTGACTTATAGGTTGACATAGTGTTGCTACCTATTTAGTTTCCATTGACATCACTGTATTGTAAGGTTATTGAGTAGGGTCAAATGTATTAGTTATGATGTTGCTAAATGCCCAGTGCATATGTCACCTTTAAATGTGGCACAGTTACTTAGGACATCAAAGTGTTCACTAGAGTTAAGTATGGAGGGTTTCACCCCAAGTTCAGCACCCTGAGGATGTACGCTAAGAGGAAGGAAGGAAGCTGGGGAATGGTGAGTGTCAACACCACGGTCCAGGATGAGACAATGAACATCCACGAATACATCACAAAGATGACCCCAACTGACAGCGTGCTCAGTGAATACCTCAGGCAGCAAAAACCCAAGAAAGAGGAGGAAGGCGAGGAACCATCATGGAAGGACAGGCCCCTGCACGGTATGTACCACTGGCAGATAGCGGAGGTGGCTGATATCCAGAAATCCAACAGTGGCTGGACAAAGCTGGACTGAAAGACAGCACAGAGGCACTAATCATGGCAGCACAGGAACAAGTTCTGAGCACAAGATGCATAGAGGCTGGGGTCTATCACACCAGGCAAGACCCCAGGTGCAAGCCGTGTAAAGATGCCCCAGAGACAATCCAGCACATAACAGCAGGGTGCAAGATGCTAGCAGGCAAGGCATACATGGAACGCCATAACCAAGCGCCTGGCATAGTATACAGGAACATCTGTGCCGAGTATAACCTGGAAGTTCCGAGGTCAAAATGGGAGACGCCCCTCAGGGTGGTGGAGAATGACCGAGCTAAGATTCTGTGGGACTTCCAGATACAGACGGACAAAATGGTGGTGGCTAACCAACCGGACATAGTGGTGGTAGACAAACATGAGAAGACGGCTGTAGTGATCGATGTAGCAGTCCTGAATGATGGCAACATCAGAAAGAAGGAACACGAGAAGCTGGAGAAATACCAAGGGCTTAGAGAAGAGCTCGAGAAAATGTGGAGGGTGAAGGTGATGGTGGTCCCAGTGGTAATCGGAGCACTAGGTGCGGTGACTCCCAAGCTAGGCGAGTGGCTCCAGCAGATCCCGGGAACAACATTGGAGATCTCTGTCCAGAAGAGCGCAGTCCTAGGAACAGCTAAGATACTGCGCAGGACCCTCAAGCTCCCAGGCCTCTGGCAAAGGACCCGAGCTTGAAGGATAGACCACCCACAGGGGCGAGCGGGGGATTATTTTATATATATATATATATATATTAGGGGTGCAACGATACACAAAATTCACGGTTCGGTTCAATACTTTGGTGTCACGGTTCGATATTTTTTCGATACAAAAAAATGTTCATGCTTTTTTAATTTGTCATTTATTAAAATTATAAATATATATATTTTAACTCAAAAGTACAGTTTTTAAATTTAATGTTGCTGAAACAACAAAGTAATAAAAAATAAATCTATCTGATCGAGAAATCCCTCATCTTTGGAAAAGAGAGTTTATTACAGAGAAATGGCTCTTTCCAAAATAAAAGCTATACTATCCGCTTCTTCAGGGGTATATTCTCAGCAGCATATTAAACATATCAGGTCCCCATAAGGAGAATCATGTGCTAACGGCTGTCTAAATGACTCAGGTAAAGTTTGTAGCATGCGTGCTTGTTGTTTTTGTCTGCTTCCACTTGTCTTTGCACTAGGATGATGTCTGCATAAATGTGCAGTCATATTCATTATGTTCCCACTAGTGCTGTCAGCGTTAATCTGAACGTTAACGCCACAACACAGCAAATCTCCGTTAACGAGCTACCGCGGATCACCCCTTGCTTGGGGCTGGACAGCGCAACACGTTAACGAGCTAACTGCGCTAACGCAGTAGTTCCCACCCATGTAATTGAGCATTGCGTGGCACATCCGACATACTGTTTTACTTTTGTCCATGACGCGCTTACCTTCAGGGTCATACGTCACATGAAAACCAAAACAGTTCCAAAGGCGAGATCTAAATGAGCGTGGGGGAGGTTCAATTTGCCATGTTGCAACGAGCTTAGCTTCTGTCTTGCTAGTTTGTGCTGCGCTCAGTGGATCTGCGCTCGACAGTGCAGCCTAGGCGGAGTAGTCGAACGCAGATCCACTGAGCTCTCAACACAGACAGCATCGTCAGAAGAAAAGTTGATAAAATAAATTAAAAACTTTGTATTGTTCGATACATATGCGTACCGAACTGAACCGAAAGCACTGTATTGAACGGTTCAATATCTACACGAGTATCGTTGCACCCCTAATATATATATATATATATATATGTATATATATGAGAGAGATGAGAGAAATGAGAGAGTAAAGTATTGCTTGACATTGACACAGTGACAGCGTATGGGTCATGTGTAATGCATTGTGTCTCTGTGCGCTGGTTCTCTGTCTAGCTCCACTCTCTTTTTGTTAGTGTGACATTGAAACTTGCTGCTTATCCCATGATCACCACTATCTTCATTTGTCTCAATTAACTACGACAGCTTTTAGTTTTCTAATGTCCACTTCAGTTAGCTGGTTTCACAACATTGCACATGTACCTATGTCAAAGACAGCATGTGGAAAGCTGCTACGAAAAGTTTGTAACTCTTTTGGGATCACCAGGGTTTCTGAAATGATCTTCACACAAGTGTCAATTATAAACACAAATCACCAACACACAAACTTGACTCTATTGATATTGTTAATAATGATAATCAATTCATTTAAAAAGAAAATTACCCTTACTTCTAGTTGCTTTCTTTCTTTCTTTCTTTCTTTCTTTCTTTCTTTCTTTCTTTCTTTCTTTCTTTCTTTCTTTCTTTCTTTCTTTCCTTTTTTTTTTTTAGATTTCAATCACTTGTTTATGTTTTGTTGTTTTGTACCTGGAGCAGCAAGACTTTTCTCGAGGACAGGAAGACATAGGTTTTAATGTCCTACATTGCCATAGTCTATCAAATCCATTGGTTTTGTCTCCTCTTCAGCTCTGATGAAAAGAATCATTATTACTTCACACAAAGGTCGTAACTAACAGGAGTATGTAACCACAGATATAACACTCTGTAATCCAAAATTCAAAGAGACTTGGCCCTAATTATTATATTACCCTTTTTTGTCAAGGGTTCAAATTTAAAAGAAGTTTATTTATATAATAACAGTCATTCACTCCAGCTTTAGTACCACACTGCGAAAGGTAACAATCAAAATAGTTCTTATGTGGACCTTAATTTCTCTTATGTGGGATTCTATTTGGAAAACTTACCATCCATCTATTGGAGAAACAAAAGCACAACTGGACACATAAGCACATAAGGACACATGCACATGACTCATTTGTGTCAATCAGCTAGATCCTAAGTACCTAAAGCCTAAATGTGTCACTCTAATACTTTTCTCACAAGTTTTGTATCACATTCACCTAAATAAGTGTGAACATTCGTACAAAGAAATATGTTTAACAGCTTCCACAATGTCAGGAACAAATTAAGTCTAACCTAAAAGCACCATATGCTCTATCACCAACAAATATTATCCAATTTTCACACTTCTTATAAAATACTTTCCTTATGGAGTAGGACTGATTTCAAATGTGTTACTCTAAAGTGTGACTTTCTCTCCTTGTAAACACCAAAACATAAATTTGAATGTCATTCCAATTTTCTTTTGCACACTTTGGGCAAATTCTGATTATTATTATTATTATTATTATTATTATTATTATTATTATTGTTATTGTTGTTGTTATTGCTTATATTTAAGTGTTATTTATATTGTGTCAGTCAGTTGTATTGTTTATACTCATTACTGATAAAGTATAATTGTAATTGTTTCTTTTGAATAATTTCAAAGGAGATTAGAGGGCAATTTTTACTTCAGTCATGTTATTTTCACTTGAATTCGAATTTCTCTCTAGTTCAGTCAATACATTTTGGATTTTTCCTTCAGGCTTTAAAGAACCTCTGCTCAAAGTACAGGTTATAGTTATTTGAAGACAGCAGTAGTTAACATTTGTAGTGCATTTGTAATCTCCAGTGTGTGCTGTCTGTATTTATATTTGCTTTCAAGCTGAACTGATTAGGAAAAGAGGGGTAGTTCACAATGAAGACATTGAGTGGCTGCTTGCCCGCAGCACCAAAAGGAAGACAAAGATCCACGCAATAAGACTAGACACATCCTTGGGACCCAAGAAAAGGGATTTTCCACTAAAATAAGGGATTCACCAGTATATCCACCAAAGTGATCAATTTTAGTGTTTGCCATGTAAGCATACGCAATGTTGGCTTAGGACACAAGTCGATTTCATGTTACATAATCTCAAGTTATAGTTGAGAACAGAAAGCATTATGTGCAAGCCTGAGAGTAATTTCTTTCCCTGACTTGAAGTAGCACTTGGGCTCATTCTGAGATAGTGTCACTCTCTTTGTCCCTCAGCTCTGTTCTTCTGTCTTTTTCTGTCTTTCTGTCCTTCAGGTTTTCTCTTTTCACTAGTCGTGGGGGGGCAGTGTTCCCTTTTGTTATGTTGGACCTCCTTCTTGATTTGCTCCCTAGATGTTACCATGGAAACTACAAGACACTACATCACCTCAAGTAGAAGTTTCTCAGAGTGCTTGTCTGCGTGCTTGTTAATGTGTGTATGTGCGTGAGCAAGTGTGAATGTGTATGTGGGTGGAGCTCTTTGCCAAAATGCTGATACTGTATTTCTAATTTACTGACACTAAAATGCGAAAGTAGTAGATGAGAACTCAACAACCACGCCACCCGCCTCCAAACGCCTCGTCCACAAAACAAAAAACAAAAAAAACTAACTAAATGAAACAGACTTGAACATACTCATGCTTATGTAGTACGACTTATTTGTAAAAAGACACTGAATTAAAGTTTAGTGGATAGAGATTATGAAGTGTTACAGGGGTTACACTGAAAAAGGAGGAGTATCCCAGATCTGGAAACAGTTACCATGGTAACAGAGGTACAGTAGAGATAGGTTTAAGAAAAATATGGTCTTTGTGTCATTATTCTATGTCAGAGTATAAACACATCTACCTCAAATGATCTTGTTATCACACTGGCAGTTACAGATATGCTGAGGTTACACATTGACAAGAAACACAAACATCCACAGATAATACTGGGCGTCCTTCTTAAAAGGAAATGTTGCAAGTTACTGACACCATGAAAAAATAAAGGGAGAGTATGAAATTGACTCTAAAGTAAAGAATGAAGAAATTGTGATGCTAAGCACACTGAATAAAATCGATTGTGTATTAAGTCTATATGTGTTATGTGGCTCCACTGACTGAAAAGACAGCATTATGTCTGTGTAGATCTCAGCTCAGATCAGTTAGGCACCACTACTTTTTTAGTGCAGTGGAGCATGGGATTAAATGCAGACTCTGGATCAGCTGCTATGACTCATTCTTTGCTCTGGGCTCCCGATGCTGTGCACCTGGTCAATGAGAAAGAGTAGGCAATTATTATGAAGGAGTGATAGACACACACATTTTCTGCCACCAAAACCACCGTGTCCTTGTTCATTACTCTCTGAATAATAACAACTATTGAAACCTTGACGTGAGCATAGCAACTGTGATGTCACCATAGTTTTGTTTCAAGAGAAGGCTTTGAAGCCTGCAGTTGGGTTTACCGCTCACTGCCCTCTTGGCAGTTGCTAAAAGCCAGGAAATCTGAATTTGGCCAGTGCAATGAAGCCTGAGGGGAGCTGAGGTGGAGTGAGCAAGCAGCATTTACTGTTGCAGAAAGCGATAGCCTGAGTAAAATTAAGAAAAACACATATAAGCTTTAAAAGTCAGCATCCTCAAGTATGTCATTTGTAAAGTCAAAATGACATACTTGAGATAACGAATTACTTACTGAGATATAAGGAGCAGATACCTTATTTAATGTGCTGTTTCTCACTCATTTTATTATATCCAACTCTTTTAAGAGCTAGCACCGGCTTGATGACCAGATCTAAAAACAGCTTTATGCTGACTTAAATACGTAGTTTAGAACTTGTCTGTTTAAACTGTACAGGGGAACCAGCAAAGAAAAAAAAGTAGGGCAGTCAGGAAAAAGAAGAAAGTAGACAGGAGTACTTGGAATCTAGGTGTTCAAGAAAGAAAGCAAAGTAAAAGGCTCATAGTCAGCTGTATTAGAGGCTGGACACTAAGGAAGGATAAAAGAACTTTGTCTATAATTGATTGCCTAAGTAATGAGATTGAGCTAGAAAGGATGTGTAGCATGTTAACATGATTAAGGATAAAAATGGAAGTAAACTAACAAGTGAAGCGAGTGCGCTGAGAACATAGAAGGAGTACTTTGAAGAGAGAGGAGGACAGAAGTCGGACAGTTAGTGAATCAGGAGGTGTAGATGATTAGTAAGGAAGAAGTGTGTAGTAGGGACAGATGGGTAGGAGATGTGGATATGATTGCATCAAGAATTAGTTCTGATCCTGTTTTTGTTTGTTATGGTGATGGACAGGTTGACAGATAAGTTCAGGAGGGGAGTCTGTGGACTATGATGCTTGAGGATGAAATTGTGGTCTGTAATGAGAGTAGGGAGGAGGTAGAGGAGAGTCTAGAGAAGTATGCACAGGAGAGAGGAATTAACGTCAGTAGAAACTAGACAGAACAAGGATAGCAACAAAAGTGAAAAGGACGGTTTACAAGATGATAGCAAGACCCGCCATGATTTGGTTTGGAGATTTTAGCACTAACAAAAGAGTGGATGCCGAAATGGATTTTTGCTGGAAGTGACCAGATTTGTCTGTGTGGGATTCTCTAAGAAGAATAATAAGAAGCCTTTTGTCCTTGAGCATTGTGGACTCTCATTATTATTGTTATTATATGTGTTTTCAACATATCAGTAAGTGTAAGCCTGCCGCAGTTGGAAAGTGTCTAAAGTCTGCCTCTGCTATTTCCCAGGAGGAGCCTGGAAAAGAGAGGGCAGCAAGCACGGGGTGCATGGACACTTGGAAGCGAGGACACAGGGCATGGACACTGGGAGGAAGACATGGCACGGGAGTCTGGGGCGCACGGGGATTTATTGTTGTGTATTATTTACGTCACTGTAAATAAACGCACTGCTTGCATTGAAAAGTCCTGCATTTTGGGTCCTACTTTCCCACACACCCACGGTTTGCCAGCGCGAACCGTGACACCTTTATTGTCATTGTACATTTGAAATTTAGAACAAGATTCATAAAACTATTGTGTTCAGTGCAAAACAGTAGGTGAAAAATAAATAAATAAATATGGCTTAAAAATAAAAGCATTAAGAGCAGGTAAACATGTTAGTACATTTAGAGCATGGCTGGAGTTAAAGGAATGACATTCACAACAGAATAGCTATTGCACTCAAAAAGAAATATTGTAAAATGTTTCAGATTTGGAAGGTTTTCTTTATTTACAGCAGTTGAGAGTTCAAATGGCCCAGGGGATGAAATTGTTTTTAAGCCTATTTGTCCAGCTCGTTATGTACCTGTACCACCTGCTCAAGGGCAGGAGGTTGAACAAGTGCTGTTCAGGGTGGGAAGATTCTTTGATTATTTTCTTTGCCCTGCTGAGACACAGAGAGCTGGAGATGTCCTCTAGGGAGGGCAGTGTGCAGCCACTGGTTCTCTGGGCATTGTTGATAACCCTCTGCACAGCTCTTGTCTGCTGCTGAGCAGCCAGTGTACCACACTGTGATACAGTACATCAGTACACTCTCAATGGTGAAGCGGAGAAGGCCTCCGACAGCTTTTCCTCTGTGCAAGTCCTCCTAAGCACTCACAGGAAAACTAGTCTCTGATGTGCCTTTTTAACCACCGCTGCTATTGTTCGCACACCCAGAGAGAGGCTCCTGTGACGGAGTTACACCGTCCCGAGCCGCAGACAGCTGATCTGGGCGCATACACGCACCACCACCATTAGTTTCTACAATTACCGTGGCTGCGCGTCTTTTCGTCGACCGGGCAGATAAACAACAAGGGGTGAGAGGTATATTTTGGGCAGCGCAGAAGGGTGGCCAACATATTTTCCCACTTACCTTCAATAAAGCCGGTCGCGGAGACTCGCTGTGATCGCCGATTATGCGGGGTTATGCAAGCCGATGGCATAGTGTTCCGGGGTTTAAATAATGGGTTCGCGCGCGCTGGGAGGGTCACGTGAACTGAGTGGTGCGACAGAAACAACCTGCTGCTTAACACCGAGAAGACCAAGGAGCTCATCGTGGACTACAGGAGGAATGCTGACCCACATCCACCCATCCACATTAAGGGGACGGCTGTGGAGCGTGTGAGCAGCTTCAAGTTCCTGGGAGTCCACATCTCCGAGGATCTCACCTGGACGACCAACTGCTCCAAGCTGGTCAAGAAGGCTCACCAGCGCCTCTTCTTCTTGAGGACTCTGAGGAAGAACCACCTGTCCTCAGACATCCTGGTGAACTTCTATCGCTGCACCATCGAGAGCATCCTGACCAACTGTATAACAGTCTGGTACGGGAACTGCTCTGCCTCGGACCGGAAGGCGTTGCAGAGGGTCGTGAAAACTGCCCAGCGCATCGCCGGAGCACCACTTCCTGCCATAAAAGACATCTACAGGAAGCGGTGTCTGAAAAGGGCTGGGAAAATCATCAAAGACCCCAGTCACCCATCACATGGACTCTTCACCCTCCTGCCCTCTGGGAGGCGCCACAGGAGCCTCCGGACTAAGACCACCAGGTACCGGAACAGCTTCTTCCCCACAGCTGTCAGACTCCTGAACTCTGCCTCCTGACATCTGACCCACGTTAAACTCATGGACTGAACATACACACACCCACAATGGACAACTGTACCCTCAAACACAATAATAAAATGGACTGAACCACCACTCACAACCACTAGCACTTTATATAGCCTCTGTAGAAACTATCTACACCCTCACTTATCTTAACTGCACTACTGTATAGCTCTGTGTAAATAATCATTCTGTACATTCGATAATTTTTAATCCTACAACTGTTTACAACTTGCATAGTTCCCATTTCTGTATAGCTGTATATCCCAGATTCTGTAAAGTTATTTATTTCATATTCTGTATAGTTTTTCATATTTATATCCTGTTCATATCCTGTACATAGCTTGTACTCACTACAGCCTGTACATACTTATAGTTATAGAATATTCACAACATACTTCATACCGTGTACATTATAACATACCATAATAGACCTATTTCTGTAATATACTCACATATCTATATTATTGCTAATATATATTGTAATATATCTATATCACTAAAGCACTTCTGGATGGATGCAAACTGCATTTCGTTGCCCTGTACCTGTGCATGTGCAATGACAATAAAGTTGAATTCTATTCTATTCTATTCTATTATTTTTTGGTTTGTTTTGTGTTATTGTGAAACACTGTAGGCTGCCTGGAAATGGCCATAGATGTTTGTATATACATATATGTATTGTAGGAATACAGCAGGAAATAAGCTGAGGAGGAAAGACTGTTTGATAAAAGAAATAATAAAGAGATGACCATTACGCCTAGTGGGAGGGGCTATGGGGTATAAGAGAAGGCGGTCAGGGCCTACCTGTGTTCTTCTCTCCAGAGAGCTGTTACAGAGAGGGTAACATGCAGACTGTGTTTTGTATATGGATGTTTGTTTGTGATGACTTAAGTCAGTTCTATTTTCTTTGTAAATAACTTTTTGTGCACCTGGGAGGCCGGCAGAATAAATTATCCTCACTGAATGCTTTCTGACTACGCCTGTATTTGTTCGGGAGAAGCTTAGGAGAGGACCCCGCGACACTCCGCAATGTAGGTTTCCAGGAATTTAAAGGATGAAACTCTGATGACAGAGTCCCTGTAGAAGTCGAGCTGGGTAGAGTCTTCCGTATGTCTCCTGTAGTCACTGGCCATCTCTTTGGTTTTATTGGTGTTAAGTGCCAGGTTATTAAACAGAGCACCTACTATTTTATGTTGCTGCAGCATTGCAAAAACGCCTCATCACATCATGCATGATGACATTTGCTTAACACCTTTGCACCCAAAGGCTGCAAAGGCTCATAGGATTTCATTAAATATTTTTCACTGCAATTCCTTTCAAAAATGTAGTTGTACGAAAACAGTGGAACAGGGGGTGTAATTCGCCACATGAACAACAAAAAAAATCAGTAAATGGTCATAATAAATCAGTCTGGTATTTAGTTTGTTGCATCAATTGAAATTACATTGCACATTTTCACTGACTCTTACATGGCTGCTTTTACCAGAAGGGTCATTCAGTCTCAAATCAGCTAATTTTTGGAACATTTTCTTCTCAGCCATCTCTGATTTGATTCAAAATTGTATGGTACAAAACTTGAAGATATATAATGAGTCCTGTGAAATCTTACCTTTATATATCAAATAGTTTTCTAGATATAGGCCTTTTCCCCCACACAATGAACTCTGAGGCAATGTTTGAAAGTAAATACAGTCCCGATCAAAAGTTTAAGACCGCTTGAAAAATGGCAAAATAAAAAAAAAAATCATATTTTGCATTATTATCTTGGATCTTAACAAGGTTCCAAGTAGAGCATGAACATGCAACAAGAATAAAATGGAGTGAGACAAAACATGCCATTTATTGAAAAAAACAATATATAGAAAGTAAAAAGCAAACAAGTCATCTGTCTTTTTCAATATTTATTTTCAAATAGACTGACTTCTTAACTGCAAAACTGCTACACTAAGAAAACAGCCCTACATTAAATTTAATAATTTATTTGAAAAAAAAAAAAAACAACACATTGATGTCCAAAATGTAAATTGACATTCCTTATTTATTTGGTGTAAATCTCCAATCACAATGAAACAGGAATGGTAGAAATACATTTCATCTCTTCTTCCTGTTCTGAAGACAAACAAACAATGTCTTCATTATAGTCAGCATGCTGTCAGAGTGAAAACAGATCAGTCTCTGCTGTAATTCAGCTGGTTAAACCTTCACTCTCCAGCTAGGCAATATGTTTGCATCTTTAGACAGGTTTCCTCTAAGATGGTAGTTTGGAGTAACATTGATATCTAAATTTAAGAGAGATAGTAACCTACCAAAAAGTGTAAATCTGAATTGTAATGATCTAAAAATAAATATGTTAGCAAAAGATTTGGACCCCTATTGTCACGGTCCGCGTGGCAGACCATGGGGATGTGGAGAAAAATAGGACCCAAAACGTAGGACTCTTCACTGCAAACGGTGCGTTTATTTACCGTGCGATAAATCCCCATGCTCTCCCTTTACTCCCGTGTGGTGTCCTCCCCGAAAAGTCCGCGTCTCAGCACTCCCCGTGCTGGCTGCTGTCTGGCGCTCGACACTTCTCCTGGGGAAACAATAGGAGTCCTGGAGTCTCATGCAATAATCCCACGTCGAGGAGCTCTCAGCCACACTGCTTTGTAGCTCCTGATCAGTTGCAGGTGTGTGATCCTCTCCCTCAGGTGTGGCCAGCCTCCAGCCTGAACACACCCACCAGACCTGATGATGCCTGTAAACCGGTGCTCAGCACACACACACACACACACACACACACACACACACACACACACACACACACACACACACACAAGACGAGGGACAGCAGCACCAAAAATATACATGTCCATAACATATTTAATAACACTGGGTCCCTCAGACCCAGGCCCGTGACACCTATACTTACTCTTACGTTAACTGAAAAGAGTGCAATCTGATTTTTATGCATTGTTTGGGGATTCAAGACAGATATGATAAAAAAGAAAAATCTAGACTCGACAGAGCTGAAGTAGTACTTTGCAACACTAGTTTAAAAAGAGAATTGTTTTAAATGTTTGGTTACAATTGCAGCGTTCCAAAAACATCAGCAGTTGGAAGTATTGTACCAAAACAAGTATTTTACTAACACTGTGCTTTTGATTTATTTATTTACTGGACTGTGTTGCCAGAGAGGAGCTCCACTGTGGGTTAGTTAGGTAGACAGCAGTGCGGATATTCTTCAAATTGCTCAATCAAGGCATTTGAACCACAGGGATCAGTCAAGCAGGAATTCTTCATTGCACAGTAAGTAACAAAATCAGCAGCAGCACACAATGCAAACACATTTGCAAAGAAAGCAGGAAGTCAATTAGAAGACAGAGACTTTTGAAAACGCATGAGAGGGTAGCACAGTGTGGCAGTGTTTAGTCCTCACAGCAAAAATGTTCTTGGTTAAAACCTTCTTTGTCAGGTTTCTGTATCATTTGAATCCAGAGTCTGGCAACACTGCTATAGGGATTTCACTTAATATAAATCTTACAAAGTTTGTTAGACTAAAAAGTCATATTTAACTTCCATGAATTTCCTAGTTTCTAGGTCCTTCTGAGATCTTTCTGACTACTCAGTCAGTTAAGATTACAAGTATAAATGTGACTATTGTTCTTTTATTTATTTATTAAGCATCAGGTGTAGAACTGTAACTAATGAACTGTATTTATATACTGGTATGAATGCATTGTTTTCTGTGTGTGTGTGTGTGTTTTATAAGTACATATTTGTGTTTATTTTTGTAGGTTATGCAGAAAGCTTTCTGAAGTGTTTTGCAGTGTGTGTGTGTGTGTGTGTGTGTGTGTGCGCATTCATGTCTTTATCTGTTTGTGGTTGAGAGCTTGAAGGCATATCCTGCTGCTGGTAAATTACCCAAAGCAACGTGGCATGGAGAGAAAGCAGTGGGAGGGAGTGAGGAGAGGTGAAGTAGGAGCTCGAGAGAGGAGGAGAGAAAGCGAAAGACAGAGGAGTGATCATTTGGAACCCCAGGTCTTATCAAACATTGTTAGTGCACCCTACTGCCTCTCATTTACAATCTTATCCCCTCGTGTAGCACACACAAACAGAGGAACATTAGGAAAAAGATTTCAAAAGGCCCAGGTATGTAGAGCACATAGTAGCTATTCATTGTTTATTAAATAAACTACTTTTATACAAATATGGCTAAAGTACTGTGCAAAGGTCTCTTGCCACCCCTCACTTCACAAGTTTTTATTTGGACATTGGCTACTTTTTCATCCAATTTCAATCCATCCTTGTACCTCACCATTTTTAGAGGATTTTTTAAGCAATTTAATATTAACCTTTGATTAATTCAAAGCACCAAAACTCAAGGCATGAACCACTGTTGTGACTACACATTACAGGCAACTTAGCAAAGAACCAATAAGTAGTTTTTTAACATCAGGAAAATATTCAGCAATGACCTGACACAGGACCTGAGAGAACCTGCATGAAGTACTCAAGCAAGGGAAAAAGGGAGAAAAGGCTGATATATGCTAAACTGCACGAGAACTGCATGTGATGAATCCCAAATTAAAATTCTTGTATTGTGTAGAGAAGGTCAGAAAAGAGGTACAAAAACTGAGTGTCTGTATCAGTAAAACACAGTTAAGACTATCGTGTTTTGGGGCTACATTTAAGCTAGTGATATAGGGAATCTTGTCAAAACTGGTGTAATTATAAACACAGAAAAGTACTGTTAGACTTTGATACACCATCCAATACTATGCGAAAAGGCATCCTTTTTCAGTATGACAATGATTCCAAACACAGTGCCAGTGCAGTGAAAGAATACCTGAATAGAAAAACACACAATGGAACACTATCATGGATTGGCCTCCCCAGAGCTCAGACCTCAACATTACTGATGCAGTGTGGAATCATCTTAACAGTTAATAGAACAAAAGGCATTTAGCTTATATAAGGAAGAGTCTTCAAATTTCCTTCAAGAACCCTGAAAACCTGGTCCTGAAGACTACTTAAAGAAAATACACACAAGATTACCTAAAAGAGTGTATGTGTAATTTATGCTTACTTTCATTTGTCTGTGTTATCCAGTATAGTGTACAGCATATAAACCATTTTATGTTTAACAACACCTATTCAGTACACAATAGGGATTACACTGTACCTCAACACCAGTTAGGCATGCTGCACATAATCATGTCTGTTCTCTTACCATTGCTGGTATGGATCCATCCATCCATCCATCCATTCGCTTCCGCTTCTCCTTTTCAGGGTCGCGGGGGGTGCTGGAGCCTATCCCAGCTGTCATAGGGCGAGAGGCAGGGTACACCCTGGACAGGTCGCCAGTCTGTCGCAGGGCTAACACACAGGGACAGACAACCATTCACACTCACATTCACTCGCACATTCACACCTAGTGGCAATTTGGATTATCCAATTAACCTATCCCCACGAACTGCATGTCTTTGGATGGTGGGAGGAAGCCAGAGTACCCGGAGAGAACCCACGCAAACATGGGGAGAACATGCAAACTCCACACAGAAAGACCCCGACCTGATGGTGGAATTGAACTCAGGACCTTCTTGCTGTGCGGCAGCAGTGCTAACCACCGTGCCACCGTGCTGCCCTGGTATGGATTCCTGGTATGGATTTTTTTTTTTTTTTTTTTTTTGGTATGGATTCCAAAAAAAAAAAAAAAGTGTGCGTATGTATGTACATATATGTACATGTGTGTGTAGATATATATGTATGCATATGTATGTGTGTTTGTTACTTGTAGTTATTACTGCCTGTTACCTGTGGTAATGCAATTTATAATTTATATATTCTGTATTCAGTTATGAAGGCTCTAATTGTTGTTTGTGAGCTGCCGTTTAGATGCTTGTATGTGCCCGGGGCTGTTGATGGGTCTGTATGCAATGATGGGCGTAGCTGCGGGAAGTTTGTTTTTTTTGTTGATGAGTGAGTATAGGGGTGGGATTTAATAAGTTTTCTTCATCCCACTCCTTTTTCAGGCAATTTTTGTTTTTTGTTTTGTGCATTTTATGTTCAATATAGGTATTTGTTATGCCTGAAAATGAACAAATAAATGAAATGAATGAAATGATGACAGATGCAGTGCTTTATTAGGGTGTTAATGATGAGCTCTGTTATGTGCTTCTTTATTACATTGAAAAGGTTAAGACATGAAAATTACATGATAAAAACATGGGCAAAACAAACCAATCTCTCTTGGACTACTAACAGTATCAAAGTTATTCTCCCATTTTAATTTTTGCTTTTTCTGGAGCCTTTTATATTTTCTATCTTTCTACCTGTGGTCTTTCTTTTAAGCTGTTTTTTCTCTTTTGTTCTTTTTTGTATTTAAAGTTGAGAACTGAGTGTACTTAACCATAAATAAGATACAAAAGAGACACCAAGAAAGGAAGACAGAGTAGCAGTGATAGTATGGTAATGGATTTGTTGAGAAAAACAAATGGCTATTAATTGATGACCAAGAAAAACACCAGAGATGACATGAGATTGGTATTTAGCTAACAAACAAACAAACAAAAAAAACCATAACTTTTCAAGTAGTTGTAATAAGAACCATCTTGAAATTTGATTTCCAGATGTGACCGGGGTCAGAAGTATATAATACATAAAAATAAATGAAAAATAGTTTCTTGTAATGCCTAAAACACTAAACAAATACTACATGGGGTAAACAACTGCTTAATCTCCTGCTGAATTTGTGACTTTGCTCATTAACATAGAAATAAAAAGCAGGTATTGGAATAATACTAGCACGATAAGATAAATACTTAAGAACATTGCTCCTGTTCTTCAGAAAATACACAGAATATATTTTAAGGTCATGCTTTCCAAACATTCAGAGATGAACTTACACACCTGCTTGTACTTCTCTGGGATAGCTTGCTCTGAAATGAAATGCCAGTTCGGCAGCATATAGCGAGGCTCCAAATGCTCCATTAAGCAGCGAAAACCGACATTTTCCACAACAGAAGGGGTTGGTCATCAAGCACAATAAATTCAACAATTTTCTCCATTATCAGCTTTGCTTTATTGCTTTCTGGAGGGAGTTTCTCACGCCTCTGAATACTTTCTGTTTGTGTGTTTCTTCGGAACATTGGAGGCCTGGATAAATTCCATGTACTCCTTTCTCTGGTATTTCGGTAAGTGGTTAATCATGTTTGCGGTGTTAAAGTTCCCAACACTGCTACCACCTTGTGAAACACTTGCATTGCATAAGTTACACTCAGCAGTCTTGCTTTTTTCTTCTTTCAGCCTGAAGTAACTCACACCGCTGACATGACCGCCGACAGATCTCGCACACGATAACCACTCTATCACGTGACGCATACTGTTCCGATGTGCTAAGGTCATGACCTTGGTTATGCCATGTCACAAGTTTTGTGAGGTTTTTTTGTGATATTTATTGGATTGGGTTACATATTTTTATTTCTCCCCGATATCCAATCCTGTTAGGTGACTCTAAAGGGTGGACTCATGTGACAGAAACACACAGAGGCTCGGGAGTGCAGTGAATTAGGTTTATTTACAGTGACGGGGTATTTACAAAGGTGAGAGCTATTTGCAGTGACAGGGTAAATGTACAATGATGAGGAGAAAACGAAAGCACAGAGCCTGGCGTGCTGGGAGGACTGATGCCGTACGTGAGCGATCTAAGGGAGAACGACAAATAGAGTAAGGCGCTGACCCTAAAAACTGAGAGCAAAACATATGCAGATAGGGAGAATTGGAGAGCTTACTGACTGAAGAAGTCATTAGGATGAGTGATGAAATGTTTCGCCCACTGAAAACACAACGTCCAGAACAGAATCAACTTTTTGGTACATATCATCATCATCATCATCATCATCAATTATTTATTTATATAGCACTTTAAAAACACACCTGGTAGACCAAAGTGCTGTACAATACTAATATGCACATAGTAATAAAACCAGACATAGCAATAAAGTTAAAAAACAATAAAAAAAATGAAAAAATAAAAAAAAAAAAATAATAAAAATAAAATAAAATAAAAATGTCAGTTACCCACAGAGTTAAAAGCCAGGGAATAAAAATAGGTTTTTAATAAAGACTTAAAAACTGGCACTGATGCAGCCTGTCTAATATGGAGAGGAAGGTTATTCCAAAGCATCGGCGCGGCAACAGAGAACGCTCGGTCTCCTCTAAGTTTCAGCCGTGACTTTGGGACAGAAAGCAGCAACTGCTCAGCTGACCGAAGGGAACGAGTGGGGACGTGGGGCTTCAACAAATCAGACAAATAAACAGGTGCCAGACCATTTAGAGATTTAAAAGCCAATAAAAGGACTTTAAAACGGATCCTGAATTCAATTGGAAGCCAGTGTAAAGAGGCCAAAATCGGAGTGATGTGATCAAATTTTCTTCTACCAGTTAAAAATCGTGCCGCAGCATTTTGCACTAATTGCAAGCGTGACAAAGTGCCCTGTCCAACCCCTGTTAAAAGAGAATTACAATAATCTAAACGTGAGGTAATAAAGGCATGAATAACGCTTTCCAAGTCACGTTTGGAAAGAAAGGGCTTAACCTTTGATAAACGTCTGAGGTGATAAAATGCTGATTTTACCACCCCGTTTACATGGTCATCAAAGGTGAGTGCAGAATCAATTTTAACTCCGAGATTTGTGATCGAACACTTTAGTTGGGAAGTCAAAGCTGCAAGATCAACATCCAGAGTATGAGAAGAACGATTTGGGCCAAATAAAATTGCTTCTGTCTTCCGATCATTAAAATTTAAAAAGTTGTTTGCCATCCATGCTTTGACATCAGTAAGGCAGTCAAGCAGAGGTCCAGTTGGGAGACTATCAGAATGACTAAAAGGTAAGTAGAGCTGGCAGTCATCTGCGTATAGATGGAATGGCACTTTATGCTTTCGGAAAATCGCGGCAAGAGGCAAGAGGTACAATGAAAACAATAACGGCCCAAGAATAGATCCCTGTGGAACACCCCAAAGCAGAGGGGCCACAGAGGATGAAGCCGACCCCAACTTAACACAAAATGTCCTATTTAAAAGATAGGACTTTAACCACAAAAGTGCCAAACCAGTAATTCCCACACCGTGCTGTAAGCGGGAGATCAGCCAATCGTGATCCACAGTGTCAAATGCAGCTGTCATGTCCAACAAGACCAGCACTGCATATTTACCACGGTCTGTCGCTATCAGGATGTCATTCATAACTTTTACGAGGGCTGTCTCCGTGCTGTGGAATGGCTTAAAGCCGGACTGAAAGATTTCTGACAATTTAGAGTCATTCAAGTAGTCCATCAACTGAGTATAAACAATCCTTTACAGAATCTTACTAAGAAAGGGAAGCTTAGAGATGGGTCTAAAATTTGATATGACTGAACTGTCTAAGCCTGGTTTCTTAAGTAAAGGATGTATGACTGCATGCTTAAATTCCCTAGGTACTTGACCAGACAAAAGACTAGTATTAATAATGTTCAGAATATGTGGTCCGATGATAGGAAATACCTTTTTAAGAAAACGGGGAGGAACAACGTCATTTGGAGAGCCACACGGTTTAGCATTCAACACAAGTTTCTCTAAATCAGATAAAACAATTGGTAGAAAAGCAGAGAACAGACTTGAGCAAGAACCATGCATGGCTGGGTCAGCAATAGGTAGAGTCGGAGGTCTCAAACTAGCAACCTTTTCCACAAAATAATTAAGAAACTTATTGCACATAACCGCAGAAGAGTGCAAAAGAATATAGCCTTCCGGATTAAGTACAGAATTTATAGTGTTATATAGAACACGAGGGTTATGCGAGCTGGCAGCAATAAGTTGAGAAAAATAGGAGTGCTTGGCAGCCTTTACTGCTCTCTGATAGACTTTCCAGCTAGTCTTAAGAGCTTCCATAGAGACGCACAGCCTATCTTTTTTCCACCGTCTTTCACATCTTCTACATTCTTTTCTAGCGGCTCTGGTAAAATCAGTTAGCCAAGGACTAGCCTTTGGCTTGCATTGTCTGAATATAAAAGGAGCGACAGCGTCGAGGACAGATTTACAAGTAGAATCCAAACAAGAAACTAATCCATCTGAGATGGACAACTCAGGAGGATAAGAAATAAATTGGTCAAACAATATGGAAAACCGCTCGGCAGTATCTGAGCCAAAAGCACGATAACATCGAGCAGGTACAGCATGCTTAAGAACAGGATTAAAAAGAACAATATCACATAAAATAGGCATATGGTCAGAAAACACCGCATCCTCGACAAGTACGTTTTGGACAGATAAACCATGTGATAAAACCAAGTCCAGTGTGTGACCACGTTCTTGAGTGGCACCTTTAACAGACTGAATAAAGTTAAAAGAGTTCACTAAGTCCAGAAAGTCCTTAGCCAGGGGCTTCCCCGGGCAGCAGACGTGTATATTAAAATCACCAAGTAAAAGGATCTGGTCATACCGTGATGCACAGTCAGCAAGAAACTCTGAGAACTCGGATAAAAACTCCTTGTTATATTTTGGGGGCCGATAAACAATCGCACACAACAGCGAAGACGAGTGGCCCAGTTCACACAAACAGAGTTCAAAACTGGTGTGGCGTGTTGATGGGGATAGCTGCTTAAAGTCAAGATGTGCCTTAAAAACAACAGCTAGCCCTCCTCCGCGACCAGAAACACTCGGAACACTAAAAAAGGCACAACCAGCCGGCAGTAATTCAGAAAAGGCACTTAACTCACCGGGTGGAATCCAAGTTTCAGTCAAGCAAAGAAAATCCAGTGCATGGGAAGCGAAAAATTCCTTCAAAATGAATGTCTTATTTGCCACCGATCTGGCGTTAATTAATCCCAACCTGAGAGGAATTGGCTCGGGAGCTTCCGAGGCAGCAACAACCAGATCCACAGGTCGGAGGTTTGTTTGGTCCACTCCACGCCAACGCAGATGTCGGAGAGGAGAGGGTTTTGCAGAACCCTTCTCGAGAGATCCCACAACAGGAACCAAGCAGGAGTCCACCGGGTCCAAAGCACGCAACGGCACCAAGAGTCGCGGGCAGGATCGACAAATTGAGCGAAGCTCATGAGGAAAACAAGAGATCCTGAGTCTCAGTTTGACAAGGTGACCTCCACGGTTACCTCGTCTCCTGCGTCGCTTCCGCACATCCAGTGGCAATGGTAAGGAGCGCCAGTGAGGTGGTGTTACTTCCAAATCGGGAGGCAGAAAGCCTTGGTTGTCATTTCCAAACCGAGCTAAAGCTTGGGTAGATGAGCCTATTTCCAATAATGTCTGGCGATCATAAAACAATGCAGGGCTGACATGTTGCACAAAATTGACTAAAAACAATAAAATAAAACAAATAGAAGAGAGCGATAGACGGCATGCCAAACACACAGGCGCCATCTTTGGCCCTTCACACAACAATACACTAACATATATACATATACTGTAATCAGGGTTCATACGCCTTTTTCAGGGTCAAATTCAAGCACTTTTTAAGTACTTTCAAGGTCCCTTTTCAAGCTTTTCCAGCACATCCCCCCCCAGCCAACAAAAAAAAAAAAGAATGCACGTGTCTCAATTCGCATCAACTCAGTAAGACCATGTGAAAATTAAAACAAATCATCCTAGGTGAACTTAAACACCTTTGTTCCCCTTCTGTTAAGACATAGAAAAACGCACCACACAAAAATATCTGCAAAATGAAACCGTCACCTTATATACATAGTGTATGAACTGAAAATGCAAATTTCAGTTAAAAATTAAGATCAAATCAACTTGTTAGAGATATTCTTCTCCTGTTGAAAAACAAAAACAAAAAAGAAATAAATAAGTTTTCTCATCAGATATTGATGTGTCTTTCCTGTGTGACAAGAAATAGGAGACAGATGTTTGTTTGTTGTTTCTTTTATAAGTTAATTCCCAATAAAACTGTTTTATTGCTAACTACATTGCTGTCTGCATTATTGCTGAAGTCCTAAATGATCACCTTTAAAGTGGTTGTGCTAATAACATCATGTACAGTCAGACAGGCATGGAGAACAGCACTGACTGGGAGAGGCTTTGAACACATCACATAGTTCAATTTAACATATAAGACTTTAAAAATGCACAAGCATCTACTTAAAATCTATTTAATTTATCATCTGTGATATTATTATGTACAATTCCAATGTATTTTGTTCATCTCCCTTAAATAAACAGGCAGCCTTAAAGTATGAAATATTCATATACAAATACACATAAATGTGTCTACTGTCTCAGTGGCTGATAGTGCCCCACGGGCCTCGGTGTGAGCTTGAAGACATTTATAATGTTTAAGTAGTTTAATGTGTCGGTGCTGACGATAAACATTTTGACTGAAAGCCGGGGAACTTTGGTAGCACAGAAACAAGTGGCCATTCTTTGTGACCATATGGATCGGTCCCTCATATTACCATTATTTCACCCAAAGGCACCAAGTTAATACTCAAAAAAGCTGCAGCAATACACACAAATAATAACAGTACTTGGTGACAACTTTGCTTTTAGCCTTTAACCCTCTGGTGTCCAGGGTATAATTGGCCATTTTTGACTACTTTTGATTTGGCCTCTATATTTCACCTTTAAAAACTATTTATCTCGCGCCAATCTGTTATTTTCTCATTTTGACAAACTATATCAGCACCATTTATCTAAATTCAGACAAAATTTAAAATACCAGTAGAAAGTGATATTTTTGACTGCAAAAACCACAAGCATGTTTAACGAATAACTTTCATAACTTGCAAATAATAATGCAAATTGAAATTGTACATTTTTTAAAAATATGCACAACTTTTGCAAACAACAAAGTTATATGGTTATATGGTACAATCAGGTGCTCTGCATCGAATAAAAAGGGACACACATTATTTATGCAACTCCAAAAAATAGTTTGTGTCCACTATAACATAGATGAGAACAGCACAGGGATAAATCCGGCAGGTCTGACAGCAGGTGTATCACTCCTGTTTTCCATGTGGAGACAGCGTTTACACTGCAATATGCCTTTGGTGGCTTTTTTGCAGCAACTGTGACATTCACTAGTAGAACTGACACACAAAACAAAAAAACCACTACACTACACACTACCTACACAAGACAACATACTAACTTGAGACTCCAAACATGGTAAACGTCACAAATCTCTCAAATATCAAAACTCTCTCTCTCTCTCTTTCGCTCACTCGCTTTCTCTCGCGGTCACTCCTAAAACTTCCCCCTCTTCCCAAACAACCAAATGCCACATGTTGCCATATCATTTTTTTATTGGTTGACATGGTACATTTTTCCACCAATATGGAAGGAGTGTTTTTTCTTTTTCTTTTTTCACTCACAGGCAAAGCGTGTTTGCTAGCGCTCTCCTTAGAAAACGTCGTTTTTACCATTTCTTCCCAGAGTAAATGCCACTGTTTTATTCAGAAAAACAAACAAACATCAGTTTTACGTGGCCTATCAACACAATTTAAAAAGCAGCATATAGTTTGAAGTCCGCACGTTCGACCCAAGTTGAAATGGAGACTCTGGGTCCGTCAACCCCAGAGGGTTAATCAGAAAGCCTTAAGTTGGCTAGTTATGCATCGGGCTAATGTTAAGTAATGTTAGCTAAGTTCACAGCATATTCCATAATAGCGCTGCCATACTGCATCACACTCAGTGCATTTCTCCAGCGAGTTTGATAGCTAGCAAAATAATAGTCATAATTTTTAAAAATAGCTTCTGTAATGTACACGTACTGGGAAATGATTTACTAGGACTCACCTGTCATGCGACTAGAGAACGCAAACTCCACCATTGTTGTTTTCTGTACCATAAGTGGAAGAAAGGCATAAAAGATGCGAAAGTTAAAGCCAACTGTGGTAACTGGAGCATGTGACCTCCAAACTCAATAAGTGGCTCCAGCAGATCCCAGGAATGACATCTGAGATCTCTGTCTAGAAGAGACTTAGGAACAGCAAATACACTGCACAGAACACTCAAACTTCCAGCTTAAAGGATAAAATGCTGCCAGCAGGGGCAAGTGTCAGCAGGGGCCAAAGGCCTGTACAGAACTGGACTCAAGTGCAGAACCAGGTACGGAGACACCTGAGTTAAATTCACACAAAACAAAGGTCTAAGTGGTGAGTTGGGTGCAGAGATGAAGAGCTGACCTGGATTCCAGGATTCCCTGTGAGTGACGGTGGAAGAAGGGCTGGCAGTGAGTTGTGGAAATTTCCCTCCTAGAGATTGGAGTGTGGTGTAATTCCAATGATAGTTATGACCAGTATCCAAAAGGCGAGTTCAGTTGGAGCGGTGGTGTAACGATGGAACTGTAGCACAAAGAAATCGAGGTAAGTATACACAAAACTGGGACATAGAGCAAGAACTCTATTTATTTGTATTACTTTAGCACTTGCATTTATAATACTCAGGTTGTTGTGCTCTATTTATTTGTATTACTTGTTATTCTGCTTTCTTTTTATTCTGTTTCTTTCGCTCCGGGACCTTGTGCACGTAATTTTGTTCCACCTCATTTTTTTTTATTTATGAGCATTGTATATATGTTTTTCTTCAGTTAGATGTTTATGACAGTTTAAAATTGAGATGCAAGCTTAGGACATAAACATAGCTCAAGCAAATTTCCCCTTTATCTACAATACCGGAATAAAGATTCATCTAGAAAAATACGGAAAAGCTTGGTATTATCAACGATTAAATCTGACAACAGCTGGGAATAGGGAACTTAACCTTTAATGGACATGTAATAAACAATAAAGTTGAAAAATATTTGTGACTATCATAATTACCGGAAACTGATAAAATGATGATAAGGTAGTGGAAATGAAGAGTTGACTTTTTGGAGATTTCTTAAATAAATGTAAAAGAAATAAATCAGAAATTAAAAAAAAACAAAAAAAAAAACAATTATATCATTATCAAAACATCATAAAATGTGAAACTAGGAAAAGAGAAGACAGTTTTAGCCTGTGCTATTTGAGAGAAAGAGGAATTTAAATGAGAAGAGGGAAAAAAAGCTTAATGGACTGCTGACGTGCTTAATGATACATTTGTTGAATGCCCATGAAACATCTTTGGTGTAAATTGCTTCAAGTTTTTGAAAGTGGCTTGAATATCTCCAATCACCTTTTCCAAGTCCAATTTTCATCCATCCTTTAAAAAAAAAAGAAAAACCTTTCTTTCCCCCCTTGTCCTCCCCCCACCCCCCCACTGCCCACCCTTCCCCCATCTCTCCCAGTCCTTTTTTCACCTCTTTTCTTTGGTTCTTATTACCCAACCTAATGATAGCCAGTCTTCACACAGAGAGGCACTGATGGCAATGTGCGCCTATCGTTATATTTAGATCTAATTAAAGATCATTATAATCTATCACCACAATGGAGACCAGACTGTGATAGAGTCAGAAGAATGGGGATGGGAGACAGAAAGGGAAGCAGGGAGAAAGAAAGACAGGACAAAAGAAAAAAGACAGAAAGGCTTATTGTGGGATCTGTGCAGGAGGAGTTTGAGAACTTGAATGTGTCTCAGTTGTGGAAAACTACTACTCCATATTGTTCCATAACTACACCCTTTTTTCCCCAATTATCAAATTGGGAAATGTGATTACAACACATTACAGTGATTGCGATCCTTGTTGTGGCTCAAGAGGAAAAAGAAAAAGGATAAAAGGAGTAGTGATGAAAAAGTAACAACTAAATAGAGGTGCAACAATAAGGTGACCCCCAGTAGTTTTACTAACCCTTCAGAGAGGATGTTTTTTGTATGGTATTAAAATTAAATTGGATTTTCTTGGGTAAGGCAATATTTAATACACGAACTGTATATAATCAATATGTACAATACAGTCTTACAGCAACTATTTATAAGTGTGAGCTAAAGAATTCTTGCAAAACACCTTAAGCACAGGTAGCCCCATTGAGACTCAATGTCTCTTTTACAAAAGAGATCCTACCCATAGGATAGAGCATGGCTATTCAACTACGAAGTTAGTTGGGCCAGATTTTCAAACCGAGGAATTTATCTGGGCCAGATTTTTTTTTTTTAAGCCAGTAAGCAGCAGATCATGATCAATTTCAAACCCACACAACTGTATTGAAAAACAAATATTTTTTTTATTCCTATTCCCCTGTAAATCTGGTGACCTCTCACAAATGCACACCAAAAGGTCCATTTAAAAAAAAGGGAGCTATAACGAAACTATTTTTTGCACATTTGAAATAATAATAATAATAATAACAAAAAACCATTTTGATAATTCCCTTTCAAATTAAAATAAATATTTCGCTGACCACTCACTTTTCCTGCCATGGATCCGTCACAAGTATACAGACACGCTTCATATCCAGACCATTTTCCTCAAAAAGAGCTGAAATCTTCTCAAACATTATTTCGCCAGCTGTGTGTCCCTCTAACGGTAGTAAGCCGAGCAATTTCCCATCCAAAAAACGGACATATACGCACAACTGTGCATTATCAGTTCTGTCTGTGATCTCCTGCTATAGACATTACATCAGTTTTCTTCAGGTCATCTAACAGCATTTCAAACTCGTCTGACGCCAGAACTTCAACTCTACGAATATTTGAACTGTCTGACAGGGGTACGTTTTTAATAGCAGATGTCACACTTACTTTAAATTTTTTCATCACTTTTCACCGCATCCACCACGGCCAGCATGCAGTATTTCGCTGTTTCAGAATCTGTGAAAGGCCTTTTCTTCTTCGCCAAGAAGCAAACACGAAGGGAAGCTGCTGCAGCTCTCTCTTGGGCTGTACAGGACCTTCACCATGGTAGTACAACTCCGGTTGTAAGATTATTAAACTCGGTAAAATTAATAAGTATTTGTCAGTCCAGGCAGGGTTAAACCGACAGTTTTCATTGTCAATTTTGCGCTTTTGGAGTGAGAAAGATATGCTGTTGTCGCATCATATATTACGATGATTGTTTAATATGTTTACATCACGGTGCATTGTGGGTTAAATATTGCTAGGCTACTAGGAGTGTTGCATTCACAGTCTACACTACGCTGTAGGAATTTTAAATGTTTTTTTTTTAAATTAACTAATTTTTTGCGTTTTCTCTGTCTTTCTGCCAGGACCACAGGCAGGGCCACTCGCAGGTTGCTTCTGGGCCGCATTTGGCCCGCGGGCCGCCATTTGAATAGGCTTGGGATAGAGGCATAATAGGTATGAAGTGACATAGTATTATTGTATTTGAAACTTTTTGCCACATATAGGGCACATTTGAAAAATGGGTATTTAATTGCAAAGAAATTAATGAATTTGATGAACAATCCAATTCAGCATCTGACAGGAGAACAATTTGTGGCCCTGTTTTAATATTTCTGAGAAAGGCAAATGGAATACTACTACTATGATGATCCCTGTAGCACAATCTGTGGTGCTGATGGTTAAAGCTTGGTGTTTTAATTTTGCAAGTGCTCTCCCTCTCTCTCTCTCTCACACACACACACACACAAACACGCACGCACACACAGGGGAAAGGCATTTTGCTAAAAATTAATGGGTGGATAAAGTGATTATTGTTTTGCAATACATCTTTTTAACATCAAAGCTTTGTAATCAAAAAGAGGGAGCATAATCATTTTTGCATTTTCTCTCTGCCTGTACGACTAAAAACACATGCACTCTCCTAAATCCACCCCAACATCACATTACCAAATCACGATGACTCTGTGAATACACACTGTTTATTAACATCTAACAAATTCTCCTTTATTTTAAACAATGTAATGGCTATAAATTAATGTTTAAGAACCATTCATTGTTCCCTTATTAAAAGTGAATTACACAAATGTGTTTTAGTCCTTCATGCTAATAATGTGATTGGGTGTCTGTGTGTGTGCATATTGTGCAGAATGCTAGTTTCTGAACATGTGCTGCAGCTGGATGCTCGGCTAGGTTATGGTCTCCAGTTCAGTCCAGTTCTCTCTGCCTCACTGTGTGCGTGTGTTGCCCTTGTTGTGGCTGTTGTTATTCCCAACCCCAGGCTGAGTGAATAAAACAAGGCCAAGACAATGAGAGGATTAGAACAATAATACAGTACAACACTGGAATATTCAGTAGAAACACCTATACTTTAAAAAGCAAACTACTCTGAGCTAGAGGTAGAGCAAATGTCAGACACATATGTGAACAATATGCTTTGAGTGATTCCTCCAGCTATTATTATGACCGTGCCAAGGAGGAGATAGAAATAGTAGGAGAAAAATAGTGGAGGAATTGTATCGTTGTATTGCAGGCAATGATTCAATGCTTGTTTCACTGTATCATCTACATGTTTCAAACTTGATCTTGTACTCAAGTTTACTGGAATAATGCTGGACAATTCGACTAGCAATAAACTTGTATCCAATGGTAATAATGAAATGACAAAATACATATATTAGTATGCGTGCGTGAACAATCTTTTATCTATTTATTATGAGAAGTTCAAACTTATGTTTCAAGTGGTATGACTATATACATTTACATAGTAAATAAAGTGCTCCTAAAGTAATCAACAAATTACATCAATTAGAATTGTTTTCCTCTTTAAATATCATATTTGATAAATACTGATATGCAATAACTGATATGCTCTCCAAGAAATCTCTAATCTCCCTGAATAAACTGCATCTCTTCTACCATGGATTGCTATTGCTGATGGTGGCCCTTATTTTGCTCTGCAGCCTGAGTAAACTCAGCATAACAGAACATGAACTAGCTGTTCACCTGCTGCAGCTTCTGGTTAGAGCAACCTTAAAGCACACAACAGAGCTCCTGAACAGAACAAGAATCACCATTAACAGTCCAAGATTGTGAGATAAACCCAATAATGAAACAAGATGCTTTCTGATGAAGACACTCGATGATACTAATGTAATGTATACACACACACACACCCGAACGTCTAATATTTTCTTATGACGCTTCCAATTTAACACTGATTACATAATTCTTTTTACTGATCATTCTTCCAGAAAATTTCACGTCAATTTCAGTCATAGAAAAGATCAAACTGTTATTTTCCTAACACTGTCACATGCCTGCTGCGAGTTAATGCAGCTGAAAACACATTCACCTGTCTGTGTTGCTGTTCTCCACTAAAATGAGATCAAAGAATGAACAGTGACAATTTTCTGACATTATTTGCCTATGTTCACTGTTATTCACTTTGTCATTTTCAACTGGTGCTCATTTGGTCAATGACTGTCACAGAAAAGTATTCTTCCTGAGATGAAAATGGTAAAAACAATATCTCAGCCTAAGTCACCTCCAATTTCTGCTCCCTGCACTTCTCATGAATACTTCAACAAACTACAGACCTCACATATCATTCATCCTCCTCTGTTTCTTTTTCTTGCAGCTTTGCCATATCAATCTTCAGCACAACGGATAGCACATGGCTTCACACTTTTTGTTTCTCAACCCAGAAATTTATGTTCATAACTACGCCTGCTCGTCTCATCACTCAGGATCTATCTCGTCTATGTACCTTTTCACTCTGTCTGTGTTGGGTTGTCAAACTCTCATCCTCCTTGCTCTCTATTGCCCCATGAGGGTGCATTATAGAAGAAAAGATGACAAGAAGAAAAGAAAGTGGAAAAATATTTATTAATTAGCGTTAGAGTTCTATTGTGAGCAATAATGAATTTAATGAATACAGAGATGAAGAAAGAAAATGAACCACAAAGGCAGAAGAAGTGCAGAGAAAAAGAAATGCACTACAGCTCTAATGTACAAACACTTGTTTATGCACATAAACAGAGACAGATCATTTGGCAGTTAACCAACATGTTTGTATCAGTCCATTGTGTCTGTAATGAAAGGGAAATCTCAAAACAGTTTAATCTAACAAGCAGCAATTTGCTTGGTTTACTAAAAACTTAAAACAAGCAAAAATCCTTTAGCTTTAGCAGGAATATGCAGATGCTTTGTGACTTTAGTTTGAGTTGAGTTAACGGTTTAATTTAGAGTTGTCACTCTTAGGTGGGGCAATGCTGGGGGAAACAGGGTGATTTGATATGCAAAAACTCAGCCATTCTCTTTAGATATATGGCAAATGGACAGAGATGAATAAAGACAATTTTAGGAAGACAAGAAAATAGAAAAGAAAAATGTTTTATTCCTTTTCCTTTGACACACACACACACACACTCATGCATGTATATATATAAAATGGGGGAAAAGGGTGAATCCAAATTTTAATTTCATTTTTTTAAAAAGTATATTGAGAAAGAAAGGTTGCGCCACACACAAAATGGATTTAGGTCTGTGTTTTTATGAACACACCATTAAAGAGTAAATATATGACAGCACTAATGGGCTATTGGAGTTCCCATCGCACATGATGGATGGAATTAAAGTAATTGCCTCTGTGTGTTTAAATCAATTATAGAAAACTGCTGCAGAGAGGCGTGACAAATTGCAAGAAGAGTCCTCACAATATTCCCTCCTGTCTTTATGTGTGTGTGATACACACCCCAATGACATTTTCCTTGAAATTATCTTTCCCATTCATTTCACTTCATTGCTCTCTTTGCACTAAACCCCATCCATATACTTCACCATGACTATGCATGTTGCATGTAGACATTTATAGTATAAAGATATTTGTGTGGGCATGTGTGTCCATACCTGCTGGTGTGCACAATTTGTGTACCAGTGCACATGAGCAAATGGCATCAACTTCTTTCATCTAGTTCAGTGAGTTTCACTTCGGGAGTTATTGTGTCCTGAGGGTAGGACTCCTGCTGACATAATGATTTAAAGGTAACTCTCTATGGACCTAGACAATTTAGGTTAGAAATAATGCTCACTCCAAGTCTGGAGAGTTGCATTCCTTGCACTGTTTGTTTGCAGCAACAGCAAAGTGTATATTCTTTCTAAAGGAAACTGTAAGAATGTATTATAAATACTGATTTCTAAACAATGAATAGCTAGAAAAACAGGGAAGTAAAGGAATACTCCAACACTAAGACTTGTTTGTGATGATTATCAATATTGCAGTCTTTATTGTTGGCACACCTTCATTTACTGGATATATGGAATTTGAAGTTAAGTTTAAGCAGTGGGAGTGTTGGCCTTAAACTAAAGAGGTCCTTAGGTTAGGTGCATTACATGGTGAGACCCCTAGCACTACACCTAGCATTCAAATATGGTAAGCCTACTTTTGAAATTATTTTAATATATGATATATGAAAATGATAATTTCAGAGTATTTAAGTTGAACTACAGTATATGCAGTCGGCAGATCTAAAGCTAAGCTAGCTACTAACCATCCATAGCTGTCTACAAATTATTAAATGAGTAGGTTAATCTGCAATTACAGTAAGTGCAATTTCTAAGTTATTTACTATTTTGCAAATGATCCTTTTTCTTCCTGCCCATAGATATCCATGCAGCTATGGCCCAGTTGATGCTAACTAATTCCATTCCTGTCTTTTTAGTGGTTTTAGCTAAGATATTGAAACCCCAAAACTTCTCTTGAATTCTACCAAAGTCCACTATTTAGATTCAGAAAAGTTTATATAATTATTTAGCCTTGTTGTGCAAACAAGCCTGCATCATTTCATAAATATAGAATTTGAAAAGTAATAAATTGTATCTAAAAAGTTACACTAGGCACTAGATACATGTTCTGATGAGTTTTGGCAAACAACCATTTGACTAACATGTGTGTCTCACCTGCTCTTGTTCCCTCTCTGTTCTGTCCTCATTCTCCTCTCTCCCTCCCTCTCTATTCCTCTCTCTCCCTCTTTGTGCTGACAATCAAGCCAAACACCAACATCATCAAATATACAGTTGAAACCAGATATTTATGTACTCTTCTGATAAAAACACAAACACTTTTTTAATTGTAACATCAAATCAGACTAAATGTTTACTTTTTTAGATTGATAAATATAAAAAATATATTTGTTAACTTTAGGAGTAGAGAGAGAAACTATCTGTATTTCTTAATTGCACTAAATTGTATTCAAATTTGAGCCACACTTACGGAGGTCGACAATTCTTTTCCTGGTGTTTTGGCTGATATCTCTTGATTTTCCCATGTCAAAGAAACAGGCTCCAGTGTTGCCAACTTAGCGACTTTGTCGCTATATTTAGCGAGTTTTCAGACCCCTTAGCGACTTTTTTTCTAGAAAAAGTCACTAAAAAAGACGTGAAAGCGCGTATCGCTTTTACTCTCAACAAGCAGCGGGTGCTGTAACGCAGTCAGTTCTTCTTTTACTCTTATGCTGTTTTGTGGATCACAAGGTTTAAAACTACTTATAAACACACACACACAAAGTAACTCCACCAGAGTGCCTATTTCGGGTCACTTTTGCCGGTGCAAGCCCAGGTAAAGGAGCAGGGTTGGAATTGTGACATTAAAAAAAGCAATAATTGCTAAAATAAATGTAATTTGTAGTTCTAAATAAACTCTAAATGCATTTAGGACGTTTTTTACTCACTTTATGTCTCTTCCACGATGTTATTTCTCTCTCCAACAACATAGATTACAATTAGATTAGCATGACCAATTATGCAAATTAGGCAATGACGTCTTTAGCGACTTCTAGCGACTTTTAGGACAACCAATAGCGATTTTCCTTACTGAGGAGTTGGCAACACTGACAGGCTCTGTGTTGGGGTGTCTTGTATGCATCCACAGGTTTGCCACCAATTTACTCACATGGACTCTACTAACCTATCAGAAGTTTCTTCAGCTCAGAATGGAATCATCTGGAGTTTTCTTATTAATTAACAATAAACTTAGTGTATATGTACTCCTAAATTTGATGAAAGTGATTAAAATAGACATCTCCCTCTTTTTATTCTGACATTTAACTAATTAAAAAGATATTTCAACATTTATTTATCTAAAACAAAACAAGTTTACTCTAAATTGATGTTTAAAAGTAAAAAAAAAGAAGAATTATGTTTTCTCCCTAAAGTGTCCTTCCAATGATTTACTTTCCTAGTGAATGTTTCTTGTTTTGAGATAATTTTTTGTTTTACACTCTATCTAAAAGCTATTTTTGCTTGAAATAAATGTAAAATGTTCATTTTTAGATTTACAGACTAAATAAGAAAAAAAGTAATATATACTTGAAACAAGTCTAATCATCTAACACATGAGACTGGAAACTAGCTTGTAATGTTCAAAACAAGATGGACAAGATAATCTGGCTAAATCTAAGACAATAAATCTTGTTAAGCTACAAGAAATTTGCAGTGTATGTAAATATCTGGTTTCAACTGTGAATATACTATTATCTATTTTATTTATTGAATTTTATTGTTTTATTTATATTTTGATATTGCTAGGGATGATGCAATGATCGGGGACCATTCTTCATTTCGTTGTTCTCGTGACAATGACAATAAAGTTTCTGATCTGATCTGATACTGCTGTGTATTGAAATTTCTCTTGTTTTGCGTAGAAATATACTGAACAACATCCATCCATCCATCCATTCGCTTCCGCTTATCCTTTTCAGGGTCGTGGAGCCTATCCCAGCTGTCATAGCTGCCCACTGAACAACATACAAAGCATAATATATAAAATAACATCTACCTGAGTTTTTTCTTTGAAAGACGCTCCTTATGTCTATTGTTGTGTTCATCAGTACACAATTGAAACGGATTTAGAGAGTTTGTTTAGCCGTGGAGGGTAACAACTGAAAATATGAAATGTAAGCTAAGGCTCTCTCAAAAAATCAGCATTGTCATTCGGCTTTTTATTTATCCATTTGTTGATTCACTCGAAGAGCAAGTAACGCAACCAAGTGATCAGTTTGATATCAATCTTTTGTGATATATATTTGTACAGTAGGCCTACGAATGATTTGCTTTGGTACCTGGTAAAACTTAAGCTCTCCTCTGTCTGCAGCAAACTCGCAGGCAGTAGTGATGTGTCTGTCGCAAACGAAATGGTTCTTAGAGCTGGGTCTTTGACATGAACGACGCGATCAGGCTCCTTATCGTGAGCCGTGTTTTTGTTTTGTTTTTTTCTTTCTCTCACCCTCTCTCTCGCACTTTTTTTCCGCTTCACTCTGCACGCGAGCCTTGTGCTTTACGCTGGGATGAGGGGGGAGGGGTGGTAGTTACACTCGCAGTAGCACAGGAACAGAACGGGAGGGAGAGACAGAGAAAGAGAGCCAGGGACAACAACGTCACATCAGAAAGGTATAGTAATCATCCACAACTATTTTCAGTTGCAGATGATAAAGGATACAGAAAGTTTATTCATGCAGGCCCATATGACAGAGAATGTGCATCTTCTTTTTGTTTTCATATTTTCATTTATATTTAATTATATTTTTTGTGTTGTGGTTTGCAGTGTTTTGTACGGTGGCCCTGAGAGGCCACTGCAACTTCAGAAAACACTTGCAAAAAGAAAAATGCTGCAAAAAGGAAAACGCTGCAAAAAGAAAGACGCTACACTGCAACTTCAAGAAAAAAGCTCCACTGCAAAAAGAAAAACGCTACAAAAAGAAAGACGCTGCACTGCAACTTCAAGAAAAACGCTGCACTGCAAAAAGAAAAATGCTGCAAAAAGAAAAGCAAGCGCTGCAAAAGCACACAAAGCACAACGGAAATAGGAAAAAAGACAACAGAAATGTTCCTGGGGAGACAATAACCCGACGGACCAGTTGCACGAACCAAAACATGCTAACCAGTGCGCTAGGACTGGGACACACTTCAAAGAAGTGGAGGAGAGGTAAATGTGTTGTAATCTCATGATTCTAATAATACTACAGATATCTGGAATATATATTCAAAGATAATTCTAACAAAGATAATGTTTAATGTAGCCTTAGAAATGAAGCTTTTTGAAACTCGAGAACAAATACTAATAAGTCAAAGTCATTAAGGAATATTGCAGTTAATGTGTTCAGGTTTTAATTTGGCATTGTCTTCATCAGGCAATGTATTGTCCATATTGTGGAATCCAGCTAGTGGGGCAAATTGGAGTTTTTTGTGGGTCCTGTGGAACTAACATTCAAGTTTTAGCACCTTTTATAGAGAATGGTAAGCACTTCACTTTCCTAAGTTCTAGTATTTATTGCTCACCTTTTAATTGCTTCATAATGACTTATATACACCACAGTAGCTTCAGTAGTGCGTGTTAAACTTTTTTATTTGGGGGGGGGGGGGATTATTATTCATGTGCCATTCCAAAGTACTATATTCATTTCCTTATTCTAAGGTTTTTGTATTGTTAAAGACTCTGTATGCAAAGATAAATCAGAATTCCAAAAACGCAAAGGCATGAACTGGTAGGTACTAAGAACTGTATTCTGGTTTAAGCCTGCCACCGGTTCTACGGCATAATTTTAAAAACTAGTTTATGACTTAATAGGGCATATGTACACAGTGACGAAATTCTTCTAACTTCTCTAATTTTGCTCATTTTGAGTTGTCAGCATAGAGGTCTTAATGAGAGTGATAAGTCCTGAATCCTGGTCCATGTTCTTTGAGCTTTTGCTGGCCTTTATTTAAGCACACATCAAGAAGATTAAATACTTGAGTCATGTTTATTGAGACTTGTTTCAGATGTGGTATTTTTTTTAAAAACACTTATTAAGTGCATTTGTGGATTCCTGCGTTTGTAATTATCTTTTCATGTTTTCTCTTCAACCTTAGGCCCAGTCTCAGTCACAGACATCATCAATAAGTATTTCTCTGAGGGCCATACATATGAAGTGATCCTGGATTTTCTTGAAAACAAGCATAATATTTGTATGAGTCTGAGAACATTAAAGAGGAGGCTAAAAGATGCTGGAATGACTAGAAGGACAGACTTTACTCCCACTGACATTGTCATTTCCACTGTTACACAAGAACTGAGAGGCTCAGGTCAGCTTCTGGGTTACAGATCCATGTGTCAGACACTGCGACAAAAGTATAATCTGAAAGTTAAAAGAAATGATGTAATGCACATACTCTCAAGACTAGATCCATATGGTGTTAAGCGTCGCTGTAAACGCAGGTTTGTTCGAAGAGGATATTTTTCAGAAGGACCAAATCAAGTGTGGCATGTGGATGGTTATGATAAGCTGAAGCCCTTTGGTGTTGCTATTAGTGCATGTGTCGATGGATTTTCAAGGAAAGTTATGTGGCTCAGCTGTGGCAGCTCAAATAATGACCCAGGTATCATTGCAAAATATTATATGGAGTGCTTGTCACGGTTTGGTCAACTTCCAGCATGCCTTCGTACAGACTGTGGCACAGAAAATGGCACAATGGCAGCCATTCACTGTGCTTTAAGATCAGACCATGGAGATGAACTTGCAGGAGCCCACAGTCATATGTATGGTACCTCAACTACAAATCAACGGATTGAAAGTTGGTGGTCTTTGTTCAGAAAGCAAAGGTACATGGCTTTTAAAATATATTCTGAAACTAAAATTGAATGGTTCTGAAGGTGTTTCGTGGTCAGCGATATACTTTTTTTTGTGGGTGGGGTTTTATACTCAAATATTAAATTACAGTCACAAACAAACAAAGAAAAACATAGTCACCTACACATTTTTCTCATGTGATGCACAACTGCTTCAAAAAATATAATAAATGGTTTGGTATACCAGTGACATTTGTTTGTATTAAAACAACACACTCAAAAAGAAACTCCTACTCAGACATTCCACAAAAGTCCTAAAAAGGAACTATAAAAAACAACAAACAAACTGACATTCAACATTTTAATAAATTATTATGAATTATGAAGATTGATGTATTTAAAATTGAGTAAAATTTATTCAAATTTGTGTGCCTACGTAGTACCAAACTAACATCTAGATCAAATAGTTTACCTGTAGGGAGTCATATAAATATAAGAACAAGGGTTTCTTCAAATTTGAGAACTGTAATATGAGTAATATAAGAACATTGATCCAACATGACAGAAATTTGTTAGAGGAGGTCATTCGTTTCAGACATTTCTTCGACTTTGTGTGCCAAAAAAAAAAATACTGATGTTTTCACTAGCTTTTGGATTTCTGTGTGGTATCTAACAAGTGATAACAGCTTCAGTGTTCATGTAGAAATAAAATAGTACATTTATATGGACAGACCTGTATATTACAACTTTTCTTAAGTTCAACCGCCAAATGCAGGAATAACAGAAGGATTAATCATTTTGTTAAATTTTGTTATTTGTGTGAAGTTGCTTTTTTTTTCCTGCAGTGCATTGATGAAACACTTCAGAACATGTGAATAAGCTTTTCTTTGAACGAAATTGCACACATTTCAATATTCTTAAGATTACGACTATTTTTTTAAAGAGGACAATTACATTGAATTACTTGTGTTATTAAATTTTATATGCCTTGTCATTCCACCATTAGAACTCAGTTCTGGATTGAACTCTTCAGTGACCTGAGGGAGAGGCATCTTTTCAACGGCAGTCATGAACATAAATGCCTTCTACGATATGTCTTCCTCAATGTCTTGCAAAAAGAGCTTGACGAGTACAGAGATCTCTGGAACACTCACACCATCCGACCTGTGCGCCAATCTTGTTGTCCATCTGGTAAACCAGAAGCCATGTATCACCTGCTTCATAGGTATGTATTTAGTCCATGTATTTTATTTCATAGTTTTACTAAAATTTTTCTTCCTCAGTATAGTGTATTGTATGTGCAGGATACCTGTCCAGCTTGCTGTTATTAAACCTTTTGTTCATTTATAAAATGGTTCAGGAACAGTCCATCCATTATGTGCACTCTTTTCTTTCTTGACCTAACCACTTGAGTTAAGTAAGCAGTATGTCATTTAGGTTTAACAATTTGCCCTAACTGTTACTCACAGCAGGTATTACACACACTTTAGCAATTGAATAGTGTATTTTGTTGTTTTCACCTTTTTGCTGAATAGAAATTAAAGCTGCCACTTGTGTTTTGCCATTAGTTCTGTTCTCTGACTTCATGCACATACTTTTTATTTTTATATTTTTTTCCAAAAAAAAAAAAAAAAAGTTAGACAATCATATTTTAACTTTGGATCACATCTTGGCTAAAAATGACAAATGTAGATATATGCATAATTAAGATTCTTTAAAATCACAATTTCCAGAACTGACTTTTAATTATAAGATTGACTTTGCGCTTTTGCTGTAACCTTGAAGGATAGTACCTGGAGAAGTGACTGAATTTGTTCATTTTTCTGACTGACCTAAGGTATGGTGGAAGAGAGTGTGGATTCCAAGTGCCTCAAGACATCCTGCACCAGTTTGATGACATTCTACCTGCTCAGTACAGTCTATGTGGGGACGACAATCTCCAGGTTCATTTCACAAACTTGGAAAGACAGAGTGAGCTCCCTCGACCAGTCAACTGGACTACTGCAGTTGAAAATTATATAACACTCAAAAATATGACTGGACTTTAGAAGTCAATGTAAAATCATCTGCTAGATGTGGGTACAATTACCACTGACACTAATTGTCACAAACCAACTTTAATGAGTATTGAAAAAAATAGTACCATAGTTTTTATATAAATAGTTTCACTACCGTCAACTTTTCAGTGTGTACGCTTTCGACCTGAAGAAATCAAAAGACCATACTGTACAAAATAACTTGTTCCTTTTAATTAGGTGTTGTAACAAACACGTTGATTAATTTGGAGATCTGTTTTACAAACAAAGGTTTACAAAGTACTCGTCTCCTCTTGACGCCTAGAGCTGCCAGGTGGACCAAATTGCACATGGAAGATGTTCTCAAGAAGATCAGCTGTCAGCCTGGTCTCAGTGTAGCACATGAATGAGAAGAAGAGTGAAGGATGCTGTTCCAGAGCGTTTAGAAAAATACATGACTACATGAGGGCACATCCTTTATCGCTATGCCTGTAATACTCTGCCTATTGCCTTAATATTAAATAATTTTTTGAACAATAATTATTGAAAATATTTTGTCATGTCATTATACTGCCGCAAGTAGAGGTGGCATGGGCCGCGAAACTGAGACACAGGCATTAGAGCCTCTTAATGCTTGTTTTGTTTGGGTTTCCACCAGAGTGGAATTAACAAAAAATAGAGAGGGCATAGCCTAACATACGAAATAGGAAAATAATGATGTGTAATCTATTTATTTCAACAAAAAAACTGTATTCTGAATACCACCTATTTACACAGTAACTGTAACGGAATACAGTTACTCGTATTTTAAATACGTGACAGTGTTACATGTATTTCGTTACTCCCAAACACTGCAAACATATCTGTAGTATTATTAGAATCATGAGATTACAACACATTTACCTCTCCTCCACTTCTTTGAAGTGTGTCCCAGTCCTAGCGCACTGGTTAGCATGTTTTGGTTCGTGCAACTGGTCCGTCGGGTTATTGTCTCCCCAGGAACATTTCTGTTGTCTTTTTTCCTATTTCCGTTGTGCTTTGTGTGCTTTTGCAGCGCTTTTCTTTTTGCAGCGTTTTTTCTTTTTGCGGCATTTTTCTTTTTGCAGTGCAGCGTTTTTCTTGAAGTTGCAGTGCAGCGTCTTTCTTTTTGTAGCTTTTTTCTTTTTGCAGTGCAGATTTTTTCTTGAAGTTGCAGTGCAGCGTCTTTCTTTTTGCAGCGTTTTCCTTTTTGCAGCATTTTTCTTTTTGCAAGTGTTTTCTGAAGTTGCAGTCCGTTTGGCCTCTCAGGGCCACCGTAGTTTTGTGTTGTTTCACTTTAAATTTGTTTAAAAGGGAAAAGCTGAAAATTTTAATAGTTAAAAGTTGAAATGAGAATAGCTGGATTTTTTATTATATGATTTATTTATTACATTTTATGTGGAGTAAATAAATAAAAGTATGTTCATGGTGGCCCCTAGAAACAAAACACGTACAAACTCCAAAACACGAAAAAACTCAGAAAGCACATAAAAACTCAAAACACGTACAAAAGACAACAGAAGTGCTCCAGAATGCTAGGTCCAGTGTTGAGCTTTTGTTACCTAGTGGCTATACAAGCCAGGAAGTACCAACGACCGGATTTGGTGTGTGGTAGTAGAAGGTAAACGAACATTTTTTTAAATTATTTGAATATATATGAGTGCTTGTGTATAAATACACAAACAATACACATATGGTTTCAATTGTGTAATTTAAGTGATCTAGGTAGCTCTGTTTTGGAAGTTCAGTTAACTCTAGAAATGTGTTTTGGAGTTTGTACGTGATTTTTGGAGTTTGTACGTGTTTTGTCTCTAGGGGCCACCGCATATATTTATATATAAACATATATAAATAAAACCACTTTTTTTTTACATTAGTAATTCCTTTTGTGCATAATTTTATATTATTGTTAGTAATAAATTAATTAAAGCAACAAAACAACCTGAAGAGCTGGTTGGGAGCCGAAAGAGCCGGCTCTTTTTAGTGAGCCAAGCCGAAAGAGCCGGTTCTCTAAAAGGAGCCGGAAATCCCATCACTAGCAGGCAGCAGCTTCTCTCCCCTCGCTCACAGGCGTAAGTGCTGTGCTGAGCTCGGATCATACCAAAATTAGGGGGGATTTACGACGGTGCGCTCTGTGCTTCGTGTGTTGTTTTTGTTTTATAGAGCTGTCAGTCAGGCATCTAACTAACAAATTACACTCCAAAAGACCCCATGCTTCTGAAAAAATGGCCCGGGCTTCAGCCCAGTAAGCCACCCCCCGCTACGCTGATGGTTGACTCCAAATCTCCTCCCGAACACTGTCGATTTGAGAACGCAAGACCGAGACAGCGAGACCAAGACCACGTAAAAGTGGTCTTGAGTCTCGAGACCAAGACCGGTCTCAAGACATCCAACTCTATGTTCTGACAGGGGTTTCTGAAAAAATTAAAACGTACAGCTCTGCTATCACTTCCGACATAAATCAAGACAGGAAACTAAACAGCAGTGACATTTGTAAGGTTAGTGAAGTTGGGCTAGCTGGTATATAATGATGTGCTACGTGACACAGATATGTTAGCATAATATAAACACAGTGAAGCTGGAGGATGAGCGCTACCTTTTTTCCACTCGATAAAAGTTAACGCGAGGGTTCCCAATGGTTAAGGACAAAGGCAGGATCCTGTAAATGGACCAAACTTAAGTCAGCAGAACAAATGAGATAATCCATCCACAATAGGAAGTTAGTCATTAATTTACTGCTGCATGGACTGGGCTGTAGTTCGTAAGGTTTTAAAAACTGAGATGGAAACTGGTTTTAAAAGGTGAAGCCAGCTAAATGAATATTTGTAATATAAACCAAAAGAGCCCGTCAGTGATCACTGCTTTTTTTAGGGGCCTGTTTAAATTGAAATAGAACAAGACACATAGCATTAAAACATCTTAAAAACATAACAGCCTTAATAAAAGCAGAGTAGTTTGGACCCGGAAGCAGTGATCATATGTCATCACTTAAAGGCTGGTTATAATGTGTATATAATTCAGGAATGATTGACAACTCCAAAAAAACATTGAAAATTTAAAACAAAGCTTTACATAACATTTTGCAGTACAGACCGACCCCAGTCTGTGAGGGTGGGAAAACAAGTCTCCCACTCTATCTCACGCAATACAGGAGTACCTCAGGGCTGTGTTTTAAGCCCTCTGCTGTACTTGCTGTACACGTATGACTGTGTAGCCACATCGGACACCACCTCCATTTGTCAAGTTTGCTGACGACACTGTTGTTGTGGGCCTGATCTCCAACAACATCGAGACAGAATACCTGGAGGAGATTAGGAACCTGGAGACCTGGTGCCAGGAGAATAACCTCCTCCTAAACGTGAGCAAGACTAAGGAGCTGATCGTGGACTGCACTACAAACCAGGCAAGGAATTACAAGCCCCTCATCATCAGTGGCACGCCAGTGGAGAGAGTGGACAGTTTCCGATACCTGAGTGTCCACATCACTCAGGACCTGTCATGGTCCTCTCACATCAACACCCTGGTTAAGAAAGCCTGCCAGCATCTCTTCTTCCTCAGAAGACTCAGAGACTTCCATCTGCCACTGAGAGTGCTCAAGAACTTTTACTCCTGCACCATCGAGAGCTGCAAATAGTGGTGCGCTCAGCCGAATGTATCATTCAATCAGAGCTTCCTGACCTGCTGTCCATCTACACCAAAGCCAGGAAGATTACGATGGACCTCTCCCATCCCAACAATGGACTCTTCTCACTGTTGAGGTCTGGGAAGCACTTCCGCTCTCTTAAGGCCAAAACAGAGAGAATGAGGAGGAGCTTCTTCCCCCAGGCTATTCGGGTCCTGAACCAGGTGTAGGACTGGACTCCCTCACACACATCACAACACTATAGAACTGGACTCTCACACACATCACCACACGCACTCTGGTTTTTCTTCTTGCACACTTCTTATAATTTATAATTTCTTTTGTCTAATAATCTCTTACGTAAAGTGTTATTTGCACATTTTTACTGTAAATTTCTAAGTTAAAGCTGTAAATTTTGTAGTAACCCGTAAATTTGTATATCTTACTGTAAACCTACTGTCATTTAATGGTCGGCACTGCACAGCTATAAGCCTTTCACCTCATGTCATACTGTGTATGGTTGTGTGTGTGACAAATAAAATTTGAATTTGAATACTTGCCATACCTTTCACTGTCCTAATGGTTGGTCTGCTTTTACCAGAATAAATTGTAATCTCATAGTTAAGTACTTCAATTACAATTCTTCATTCCATTTTTAGTAGTGACTCAAACTAAATTCTGTTTTAATGCAAATTTTGGTGAACACTAACTGGCACTTGAAAAAAACGGAAACCGTAACATCACATATGTAGGGGGATGAGTCAATGAATATAATATATGAAAACCAAAGAAATGGAATTTGCCATTAGTCTTTAGTAGTGATGTGCGATACCACTGATTTCCTTTCCGATCCGATACCAAGTAATATTCAGGGTGGTATCGACGATACTGATCCGATACCGATACTTTGTACAAAACGGATTTTATTTATTGTATCTCAAATTATAGCGTCATAATGATTACAGGACATCAGAATACCTTCTTCTTATCACTTAATAATGCAGAGTTCATCATATAGAAATAAAAAAACTAAAGTTGTGTGCTATTTGAACACCTTGCCTGCCTGGAGGACTAAAGGACTCCGTGAGAGACTCTCACCCTAGCAGCACCTGTCCCTCTCCTCCTCTTCAGTTCGCCTCAACATACGCTCGTCATATTTTGTGATATGATTTACTCTGAGGTGTTTGACAAGGTTAGTGATGTTGCCACAACCATACATGCCAACCCTCCCGATTTTTCCGGGAGAATCCCACCTTTCTCCAGATTTTCCACCCGGACAACAAAGTTGAAAAACCATATCGCAGAATTCATAGCGCGGCCCAGCCAATTCCAGTTTCCAACAATGACGGCAGCGACTTAGTTTTAATATCACTCTTATTTCTCTTTCTGGGTCGCAAAAAAACTTTTAACATATTTTCAGGTGAGAATGTAGCTGTGTAAACTTCAAATATCTGAGCCGACCGACACATCGTCTTCAAACCCCCGCGGTCTTTCACCACTCGGGTTAAACATGATGTACAAGTCACTTTGATAACTTAAAAATGTTCTTGTTTGGCTTTTTCAGTGTTTTATTTGTTCGTGAGTAAATCGGTTTGGCTGAGATTAAAGTTATTAGATTAGAATAAATTAAATTAAACTTTATTATTCCCTCGGGAGGGTTCCTCCGGGGTTTTCACACAGCTGAATAAACGTCAAACAGAAAACTGATTAAACAGAAGAGTTTACGTCAGTGTCCGGTTATATTTTAGACAGCAAGGAGCAGACAGCAGAGTTTCACTCCACCGAGGGAGCTCGTGACGTACTACCCGGCTTTCTTTAGACCGCGAAGGCCGGTCCTCAGGTGGAAGCAGCCTCTGAATTTGGACACCCCCGCTGTTTCCGGGCCGGCCAATAATAACGGTGACATTTAACGTATTTTACCCGATAAATAAACCCTGTAAAATATATTTATCCGCCCAAACAGCCCTTTTGAATGTCTCCCTAATTCTGAGGTCTCAAGGTTGGCAAGTATGGCCACAACACCTCACTTTTTTTGCCACATTTATTGCAAACCACGGCTCAGCTGTTTGTGGAGGTAAAATACATCCGCACAATTACGCTCAGCCATTGTTGTGAGTGCGCACGCCAAGGGGCTGCGAGACATTTATACAGCCGTATTTCGCACATGACTATGAAAGGCGGAAGAGGAAGTAGTTCCTTTGAATGTAGGCAATCCGAATGTTATAGTTTCTTTCCACTGTGTTCCTGTTAATGATAAACTACAAATTTACTCTAAATTACTAAAATATCGATATTTTAATGTGAGAATCGATTCTAGAACATAAATGATTGGTATCGGAGGAATCGATATTTCAGGATCGATCCGCACATCACTAGTCTTTAGTATGTATGACAATGTTCGCACAAAGTTAAGGTTTAAGGTTGGACCACCCACCCAATCACTATCCTTTGTATTTTTTTTTCTGGCACGCTAGCCCTTTTATTGTGAATATACTATATATATTGTGAGATATACGTAAGTACCGTGTTTTGTCTACTTTTCCAATGAATACCAAATGCACTTTGACAGCATTTATCTTTAATATATCCCTGTGCTGTTGTCAAGCTGTCATGTTAGGAATTCGGTGTAGAGGAAACCCTAAGATCACGTGGTTTATACTTCAACAGGAGAGCAATGTTATTTAAAAGCAATTGCCAAATGAGTTCATGTTGTGTGTCTGAGAGTGGCCTGCTGCTGTATTGTGCTGCACTAAGCTGTACTGCTGGTTTGGTCCTTTTCTTAAGAGCCATTGAAGCTGAATGCTAGAGTATATTGGCAAGTGTTAGAAGAACTCCACTAATGAGAGTGCAGATCAAATACTTTCCAACCACTAACCACAGTGCAAGTTAAGTTTAGCAAGTGATACAACAGAGCATCATCTTTCATCTCTATAGTGATGACCTGCAGTACTGGAAATAACCATGAAAACAATATATGACCTTCCCTACACTACTTGTTTGTTCCACCATATGCTTTTGACACAATAGTACCCCAAAGGGATTCTGCTAATGTATAAGATTTGATCAAAAATAAAACTAGAAAAAGAACCAAACAAAACCAGAACCTGGTGAGCCACAATTCCGAGGGCTAAATGGGTCGAATATTTTACCAATTTGGATTCATGTAGATGAGAGCAGGTGTATACGAATTACTCCTGAAAAGCACTGAAACACAAAATACCAAAAATACACTGGATCAGAAACATTACATTGAACGTGCAGAAACATGCTAATCATGTACCCATTCTATACCAGAGGCCAGAGGCTGTTTCTCTGCTAACACAGGGTGCAGCGTTGAACCTGGGATCTTCTTGCTAGGCAGCAGTGTTCACCACTACACCACAATGTTGCTCTGATTATATCATATAGTCATTACAATTCAAACATTGCATTCATAAATGCTACTGAGATGTCGTTTTTCCAAATATTCTGTGTCATTGCTATTTTTTCCAGGGCTTTTTTCTTCACATTTGACAGTTAGTTACAGTAAATATTATAGTAAGTGCTGGATTAAAATTGGAGGCCCTGGTACTGCTGGTGGCTTTGACTGTCTTAATGCAAGGTTGAAACTTCATGGTATTATAATGATACTTATCAGTCCTTGTGAAATCATACATAGACCACCCACCACAATTCTTTTTGCATGCTTTTTCATGAATGTATGTTATGTAGCTACTGGCACACATCTATATGGGAGTAAATCTGTCATACCACAATCTGAAATTTAAAAGCCATTGAGTCTATGAAATTGAACCAGCTGTGGCAGCAAAGCTGGCCGTGTTCCTGTAATTTCATAATAATGGTCTAGGGCTTTGCCGTGTCATTTCTGATTTATTGAGTGAGTAAGCAAGCTGTAAGGATGTAGCACACAAAAATGAACTCGCTAATGCACTAGGATATCATGCTAGATTGTTTCAAGTCACTTTTACACAGCACCTGATGTCTTCCTTCAGGGGTTCCACATCTATTAAGGGCAGTGCATGGTCTGATTTTATCAGCTTGCTAATTAGTGTAGATGTTGGTAATACTTCCTGTCCTCACAACGGGAGTCTGTCAGTTAGATTTAATTCCTTCTTTCCCCCTTTGCATACCATTTTTAAGGATACTGAAAAATGCCACAAAAAGTGGATGCTTTAGACAGACAAAACTGTACACTCCCACTAATGCTTTAATGTATTTTTATTTAAGGAAAGGCATCTCTATTAACTTTCCACCCTGACTGTACATAATACAAGCACTGAAATAATAGCTATTTGACATCTGCAAACAGATTTTAAATAAGCCTGGCCACAGCAAACATTGGGCCAAATCGCTTTTCACCCAGAACAAACCAGAATGACACCAGAAAACCCAGAGCATGGCCTGATCATGGGATTCCAGCTGTGATTGGCTCCCCTTTAGTCCCCATGTGCAGGGATTCTCAGGGATAAGCAGGACAGGAGAGGGACTTTGAGCTTTTCTGAGTTGTGGGCAGAGCTTTAGTTATTTTTCCCCCACCATATCCCAGATAGACTAAGAATGTGAAAGATTCTGGATTTGTGTTGGGCTGAACTAATTGAGTCCCTTTAAAACCTTGCCGCCCTCACTCCAGGACAGTGCCGGCATGCAAATACACATCTACACCCACAGGTACACATACACATCAAAACAAACACACATACACACGTATGCTCCCCTTTGTCTCTTTCTGTGCCAAGCCTAATCCTGCCTTACCAGCTGTAGAAAAAGAGACGGAGAATCTCCTCCCTTCATTCAGTTCCAATTCACTTTTCAATTTCAAGGTGCTTTATTGGCAAGGCTTTGCCTGAGCGATGCCAAGGCAATTAACAAAAAAATGGGTGCTTTCAAAGCAAAAAGAAAGAAGGGAAAAAAACAGTGGCATTATAATATGACAAGCACTACAATGAGAACAATAATAATAAGCATTGAAATCATTTCAATTTGCTTTCCGTTTCCCTTTTCCATGCACAGGTTCTCTGGGGGGGTCAGTGAAGTATTTTCTTGACTCTACTAATTGTGATGGACCATGGAAAGTGCTCAATCAGTTGTGCAAACACATGTGGAAGCAAAGAGGAGGCAGCAATGGAAGAATGATCACAGCAAATGAATTTCTCAAGAAATGATTGGGACTCTTTGATAGCTCAAATGTAAGTCCCCTTATCCAACATGGCACCTGGGTGCAGGGGTTTGCATAATAAGAATATGGAATATGAAGTATATTAAAAAGATACATTTTCTGCTACAACGCATTAAAGTCAAAGCAGCTAAACTGGAGTAACAATGCAAAGTATTTTGCATAAAAGTAAGTATTTGTATTTTAGATCCTTTGAACTAAGCTTTAAAATTCATTTTTAATTCTCAATAATTCATTCTTTATTGAAATAGAGTAAAACTGTCATAGTCCCTGGGTCTTGGATCCAGAGTTCATGATGGTTTTTCAAAAGGGATTATACTCTAGTTCCATGTTGTTTATATTCTTCTGTTATTGTCTTCTTTGCTTAGCTGAAGATGGTGATAGGTTTCGTTAGTTCCCTTTCCTGATCCTGTTCTTTCACTCCAATCTTGCCCTTTGTCATGTATCAGATATGTGAAATCCCTGGTTTGTGCTTTTCCTTTTTACAATCAGATTTAAAGGCTCGCTTTATGTTTTAAATTCTGTGTCCTGAGTCCTGCACCTGTGTCTGCAACCCTGCCACACAGCTAAACCTGACAAAAATAATAAATTGTAACAGAGATTAATTGGCATTATTTTAGCTGAGTGAGTAGGCTGGAGTAAAAGTATTAAATACTAAGCTAGGGGAAAATTTTATTGGTGATTTTTCAAGCTTTTCTCTTTAAACAAGAATGTTTCTTCTTGTTTTGACTTTTTGTCACTGATTAAATGAACTTGCTCAACCAAAATTAAGTTGGAGTCAGTGTTGTAGCTAGCAACAGTATCGTTTGTGTAAGTGAGAGAGTGACAATGTGTTTTCAGCTGAAGTGTTAATGGAATTAGCCAGGTGAGAAATTATTCTGACTTAGTAGAAACAGTGTAGTGGAGGTCCACATTTTGCAAAAGCTGGCTCAAAGTTCAGTTAACACAATTTAAAATGGTGCTAATGCTAATTCACAATTTTTTCATACATTTACACACAGCCTGTACTTTCCAAATGAAACTCGTTACTCCATAATACTAGAGAACTTTAGACGAGCGGTGGCCTCAAACATCAGATGCCTCATGTTAGAATAGCTCATAGAGGCTCTACTTACAGTAATATGTGCATCATACTATATAAAACGGGAGGCAATGTTTACTTTTTAAATACTAGTCCCTGGAAAAAGTGCACACATTAGTCCATTTTGCACCCTCTAAATGACCACAGTCCACATAAATGGCCAATGCAAAGCACCTCTTGAATATAATTCATAAAAATAAGTCTGTTGGTCAGGGGTTATTTTAAGTCACGTTACCCTTTTAAGTGGTATAATTAAGTATCATACAGCACTACAAGAGTCACCACAGCACTTTACAGCTGTTGCCGTTTGTCATTGTGAAGTTGGACCCTTTACACACGTACAAGACATGGACGTGGTGACAGCACTTATTTTGACATTCGGTTTTACTGGTTTGACTGTGGTTTTACAATGGGACACAGACACTCCCGCTCTGCTGTCACTTCCGCTCTCCTCCCTTCCAACTGTCACTGTGAACATATAAAGAGTCACAATCACATTCAATTCCCAGCACACCTGTTCACCCCGCCCCTGCGCCGCCCCGGGAGCTCGCTGCGTCACCCCTCCTCTGCAGCCGGCCAGAGACCACACCCACGCCAGAGTCATGTATTCGGATTCATCCACTCATAACTTGCCAAAATTATTGCAATATTCAGTAACATTCTGCACCCTAGGTTGTCATGTACAATCCATTGTAAATAGTAGTTTGTCCTCTGGTGTTGTACCTGTCAATCTCAAACATGGTGATTCAGCCTCTACTCAAGAAACCTGCTCTTGATCCTGATATTATTGCAAATTACAGACCTATTTCCAAACTGCCTTTTATCTCAAAGATTCTTGAAAAGGTAGTTTACAAGCAATTAATGTCCTTCCTAGAAGAACACGGTATTTTAGAAGTTTTCCAATCTGGTTTTAAAGCTTTACATAGTACCGAATCTGCCCTTTTAAGAGTTTTTAATGATGTGTTTTTGGCAAATGACTCAGGTGACTGTGTTATTATCGTGCTGTTAGATTTAACTGCTGCTTCTGATACAGTGGATCATAATATTTTAATTTCCCGTTTAGAGCAGTTGGTGGGTATGCGGAGTACCGCACTGCAGTGGCTCAGATCCTATTTGGCAGAGCGAACTTTCTCTGTGAAACTCGGGGAGTTTGTATCCTCTGTTGCTTCTCTTCAATGTGGGGTCCCACAGGGTTCAGTTTTAGGCCCGCTTCTTTTCTCTCTATATCTCCTACCCCTTGGGTCTATTTTCAGGAAACATGGGATTTCTTTCCACTGCTACGCCGATGACTCCCAGATTTATTTCCCACTTAAAAAGATAAATGGCTTCTCAGTAGACCCACTGCTCAGATGCCTTGATGATATAAGGGCCTGGATGGCTTTGAACTTTTTACATTTTAATGAACAGAAAACAGAAGTGATGGTTTTTGGTGGCGCTTCTGAGGCCACTATTATAGATCTTGGTTCACTGGCACAGTATGTTAAACCAGTCATCACTAATCTGGGAGTTAAAATAGAGGCAAATCTTAAACTTGAAAGCCAGGTCAGAGCTGTTGTAAGATCTAGCTTTTTTCATTTGAGGGAATTAGCCAAAATAAAGCCTATCTTATCGAAACAGCATTTTGAGACAGTAATCCATGCCTTTGTTACTTCTAGGCTGGATTATTGTAACGCACTTTATTTTGGGGTTAGTGATGCGTCCATTAGGCGCCTGCAGGTTGTGCAAAATGCTGCAGCACGTCTTTTAACGGGAACAAAAAAGTTTGAGCACATTACCCCAATTTTAATTTCACTCCACTGGCTACCTGTACATTTTAGGATTGTTTTTAAAATTCTCTTATTTGCTTTTAAATCTCTTAATGGCCTGCCCCCCCCCCCCCCCCCCCCCCCCATACCTCTCGGAGCTACTACAACCATATACACCTCCCCGTTCCCTTAGGTCCGCCAATCAGCAGCTCCTTAAGGTACCAAAAACTAAGTATAAATCTAAAGGTGATCGTGCTTTTGCTGTAGTTGCTCCAAAGTTGTGGAATAATCTACCCTTGCATGTTAGGCAGGCCTCTTCTCTCTCTGAATTTCCAACTATTTATTTATGAGTGACTTATGTATGTATGTATGTATATATATGTATATATTGTACTATTCTTAGTTAGTGTATTGTCTGTCTTGTCTTAATGTTGGTTTAAAATGGAGCACTGTAACAAAAAATAATTTCCCCCAGGGATCAATAAAGTATTCTGATTCTGATTCTGATTTAAAAGTCTTCTTAAAACATATTTATTCGCTGAAGCCTTTGGCATTGATTAGAGGGGTTGACTCAATTTGTTTTGACATGTTTCAATTTATTTTAGTTTTTTAGTTATTTATTTTATCTTATCTCATTTTAATTTTCTTTACTTATGCTTTTAGCATGTACAGCACTTTGTGAACTCTGGTTTTATGTTAAAGTGCTTTATAAATAAAGGTGGTATGGTATGGTATGTGAAAACAGAATTTTCATAGGTCATCATGAATTATTAATTATTTTTGCAATGTTATGGGGAATTTGCCATTTATTGTGATAAGCACTCATAAAGAAGATATGTAGTGTAGTAATTGTGCAAAAGCTGTTAATAGCTCAATGTCTAGACTGCATATGCAATCTATATTTGCAGGTGTTAAAATATGTCAGGTGAGGTGAGAGAGGAGTGTGAGGAACAGCCACCTTGGTGCCAAAGAGATGGTGGTGACATCATCTGTCATCATTTCTGCTACACTGGCAGGGCTAGGGCCAGGACTCTCCTTGGGGTTTTTGGGGGATGTTGCTAACTCCAGGTCCGATAACAGGCACCACACCCGCAGTAGATGTGCTCAGTGTGAGGTCTTGCAGCAAGCTATCAAATATGGTGCATTTCTCGGCTTTAAAAAAAAAAATACGCTATGCGTCGCCAGGTGTTTCATCTGCTTCCTTGGAAAGGTAAAATGATTGGCTAGAATCCAAAGTGTATGACATTTCAGGGAAAAAAAGCACTGAAATAAAGCACCGAAATAAAGCACCAAAGTGCGCGCTGCTTTTCGGTCTGGTTACTAGACTACTACTAGGCCATAATGGCACCGGATACCAGCAGTGTTGCCAACTTAGCGACTTTGTCGGTATATTTAGCGAGTTTTCAGACCCCTTAGCGACTTTTTTTCTAAAGAAAGTCGCTAAAAAAAGACGTGAAAGCGCGTATCGCTTTTACTCTTAACAAGCAGCGGGTGCTGTAACGCAGTCAGTTCTTCTTTTACTCTTATGCTGTTTTGTGGATCACAAGGTTTAAAACTACTTATAAACACACACACACAAAGTGACTCCACCAGAGTGCCTATTTCGGGTCACTTTTGCCGGTCCAAGCCCGGGTAAAGGAGCACGGTTGGAATTGTGACATTAAAAAAAACAATAATTGCTAAAATATATTTAATTTGTAGTTCTAAATAAACTCTAAATGCATTTAGGACGTTTTTTACTCACTTTATGTCTCTTCCACGATGTTATTTCTCTCTCCAACAACATAGGTTACAATTAGATTAGCATGACCAATTATGCAAATTAGGCGATGACGTCATTTAGCAACTTCTAGCGACTTTTAGGACAACCAATAGCGATTTTCCTTACTAAGGAGTTGGCAACACTGGATACCAGTACCCATCCCTACTCCTTTGGCGTCAGCACACCCATCATGATGACTTTTTACTATGCCTTCCTGGAAAGCATCATGACCTTCTCCATCACCTGCTGGTTCCACTCCCTCAGCCTTCAGAACAGGAACAGACTGCAGCACACTGCATCAGTGTGCTCTAAAATCATTGGCCTGCCTGTCAGAACTCTGGCACAGGTTTTCAGCCAACAGGCCCTTAGACAGGCAGCCAAAATCATCAATGACCCTTCTCACATTCTTCACCCCACATTCCAATGGCTCCCCTCTGGGCGACGCCTCCACTGCATTTCCTGTAGGACTGAGAGGAGGAGAGCCACCTTTGTCCCCAAAGCCACTCTGCTTTTTAACTCCAGCCGATAAGACCATTTCCCAGACCAGAAACATAAACTACTCTACACTCATTTTATACTGCCGACACTTTATTCACTTTAGTCACTTACAGTTATTTATTCATCTATACAGTCACTTTAATTTTAAAACTGTGTATATACTGTATATTCTGTGTGTATTTATTATCTCACTCTTATTGCCTGTTTATGCCGTGTCCTTATTTTCAACGTCATGCTGCTCTGTTGCATCTTAATTGCCCCTTGGGGATAAATAAAGTCTTTCTGATTCTGTTTCTAATTCTGATTCCAGTATGCTCCGTGCCCCTGATGTAGCCATTTCACAGACATTGTCACTTGGATTTCTACAACTTATTTATTTTCATTAACATGTAAGGTGAGAAGGACACTTGTGGTTTAGCTGCAGTAGAGGGGTTGAGCAGTGGGTTCAGGGTGCGGTGTCAGGGGAGGCTGACCAGGACAGCTGAGGATCATCGTCTAACCATGCTTTCCCTATTTGAGGACACAGGGAACTGATGGGAAAGCGATGTGTGGTGTGCAAATAAAGGGATGCAGCTGGAAAGCTGCCTGATGATAAACACATTGTGGGATATGTCTGTGTAGGTTCTCAGTAATCCAGGTCACAGGTCACAGTTAGAAAAGAACATTGTCTCCGTCTCCACGGCAGGTGCTTCCTGTCCATCTTCTGACTCTCACTTATCTCTGGAATCATCAGACGCACATCTTATGACAACTGTCCCTCATGCAGACACAATTTTGTAGTTTCAAGCTTTTACAAAACATTATTTGAACCTTCACCTACCCCTGAGTCTAACTGCTGTGTAAGTGTGTGTATGTGTGTGTGTCGACCTTAAATGCTCTCTGGTTAGTTTCACTTTCACAAACACGCTCAAAAGCCTGCAGTTTCCTATCTACTTTGCACAGAGTGTACTCAGTTAGGCCCTTCTTTTATAACCCAACAGAATCAGCACATACACATTTAAGATTATTGATTTAACTCAACAGTTTAAAGTGGTTGTAACTGCACCTGTAATAAAGGCTAATTGGGTACCAATATGTTTAAACATCTGAATGCAATATCAGTATTAATTATTAATGCAATGGTAATGATGATGATTATTAACAATAGCAGCAAAATATTTCTCTAATCCCCACATAATCTATGAAGCTAAGAAAAAAAAAGCAATCGGACTTCTTCAAGTTTCTTGAAAACGTTTCACTTCTCATCTGAGAAGTTTCTTCAGTTCTAAGACCAATTTTGTTATCATAGAACATCATCAAGACTAAGGAGAACTGCAAATTGGATATGACAATGATGACAAGTAAAATACTAACTATAAAGGTTTAACAACAGAAATAAGTACTTTTTCATGAACGTCACAAAAGAAAATGTACATTTTGTATGCGTATAAAACAGTATTTCATTTTAGATTTTGTAGTTAACCGTTACCAGCTGACAAAGCCAAACAAGAGCTTGCAAAGACACCTTTCACATTCTCACATTTGGTTTACAGTTTGCATCTCATGCTTTTATTTTTACACATACTGATGTGTGTGTGTGACATCTAGCATACATTTTGTGCATACAGCATACATTCTGCATTTGTATTTGAAAAAAAAAAGGCATTGATTTTGCAACCCCATTTTCGCCACCCTCATGCCACCCTAAGAAAATTTCCCTAGATCCGCCCCTGGATCTGTCATGTGACCCTTATTTGATTCTTACACAACTATAATTTTCTTAATATATGTTTAGGAAGAACATGGAAAACAAAATGTATATAAGCACTTCTCATCTTCAAGAAGAACATGAGAAATGTGTAATAAATAAATAAAGGAACAATATACACACACACACACACACACACACACACACACACACACACACACACACACACACATATATATATATATTATGGAATGCCCTTTAGGAAAATATTATATATATATTCCAACCAAAGTCTGAATATATAGAATGATCTTTTGAATATATAGAATGAAGCTTGAATATATAGAATGATCTTTTGAATATATGGAATGAAACTTGAATATATAGAATGATCTTTTGAATATATAGAATGATCTTTTGAATATATAGAATGATCTTTTGAATATATAGAATGAAACTTGAATATATAGAATGATCTTTTGAATATATAGAATGAAACTTGAATATATAGAATGATCTTTTGAAAATATAGAATGAAACTTGAATATATAGAATGAAACTTGAATATATAGAATGATCTTTTGAATATATAGAATGAAACTTGAATATATAGAATGATCTTTTGAAAATATAGAATGAAACTTGAATATATAGAATGAAACTTGAATATATAGAATGTATGAACCTCATTTTTAGAGATGATGTGTTTCTGAATTCTCTGCCTTTACAAAATGGCATCAGCTGAACTATTTCAGTACTTTTTAGAGCTTGACAACTGTTTTGCGACAGCTGTTCAAATTGCAAATGGTAGAAATAATTTGAATTTATACTACGTCACCTTGAAGAACACGTTTTCATTATTGCAACATTTCTAGTGCTCGTGAATAATGTTCAACAAAATGTTTCTGGGAGAAGATTATGCACACTTCTTGAGGGAATTTATCAATCACTGATGGAGATGTCAACTGAGCTAACACTTCGAGCAGAAGCTGAAGCACATGTTATGGGCTCATTATATCATTCTACATCTCAAAGAGGAAGGTCAAGGTAAGTGATAAAAATGGAAAGAAATTCATTCATAATGTGTATGGCACTTGAAAGAGTGAAGAGATGGCAAACAAGATAATGAATGCAAGAAATAAGAAAGAAGTTAACATATTTCTTCTTTTGTTTCTAACTCTTTTAGGTACAACATACCAGCTACTCAGCTGACTGACATGCGAGACTTTGGGTTTAGTTGGATGGTCATATCTCAAATGTTGTCAGTAAATGTTGGAACACTGTACAACCACAGGATACAACTAGTGGACTATGGAAATTTGCAATTTGAACAGCTGTCGCAAAACAGTTGTCAAGCTCTAAAAAGTACTGAAATAGTTCAGCTGATGCCATTTTGTAAAGGCAGAGAATTCAGAAACACATCATCTCTAAAAAAGAGGTTCATACATTCTATATATTCAAGTTTCATTCTATATATTCAAGCTTCATTCTATATATTCAAAAGATCATTCTATATATTCAAAAGATCCTTCTATATATTCAAGTTTCATTCTATATATTCAGAAGATCATTCTATATGTTCAAGTTTCATTCTATATATTCAAGTTTCATTCTATATATTCAAAAGATCATTGTATATATTCAAAAGATCATTCTATATATTCAAGTTTCATTCTATATATTCAAGTTTCATTCTATATATTCAAGTTTCATTCTATATATTCAGAAGATCATTCTATATATTCAAGTTTCATTCTATATATTCAAGTTTCATTCTATATATTCAAAAGACCATTCTATATATTCAAAAGATCATTCTATATATTCAAGTTTCATTCTATATATTCAAGTTTCATACTATATATTCAGACTTTGGTTGGAATATATATATATAAAATATTTTCCTAAAGGGCATTCCATAATATATATATATATATATATATATATATATATATATATATATATATATATATATATATATATACACAGTGGGGCAAAAAAGTATTTAGTCAGCCACCGATTGTGCAAGTTCCCCCACTTAAAATGGTATTTATGACAAACATAAATACCACATATGAAAATACAGGGTGGGCCATTTATATGGATACACCGTAATAACATGGGAATGGTTGGTGATATTAAAGTCCTGTTTGTGGCACATCATCTAGGAATGCTCGGACCTGGCACCCATAATGTGGTGGTGCACCATCTTGCTGGAAAAACTCAGGGAACGTGCCAGCTTCACTGCACAAAGAGGGAAACACATCATCATGTAGCAATTTCAAATATCCAGTGGCCTTGAGGTTTCCATTGATGAAGAATGGACCCACTATCGTTGTACCCCATATACCACACCAAACCATCACTTTTGTCATTCCAACAGTCTTGGAGGGATCCATCCAATGTGGGTTAGTGTCAGACCAATGGCGGTGGTTTTGTTTGTTAACTTCACCATTCACATAAAAGTTTGCCTCATCACTGAACAAAATCTTCTGCGTGAACTGAGGGTCCTGTTCCAATTTTTGTTTTGCCCATTCCGCAAATTCTGTGCGCCGATCTGGGTCATCCTCGTTGAGATGCTGCATTAGCTGGAGTTTGTAAGGGTGCCATTTGTGGGTAGCTAATATCCGCCGAAGGGATGTTCGACTAATGCCACTCTCCAGTGACATGCGGCGAGTGCTACGCTGTGGGCTCTTGCTAAATGAAGCTAGGACACCCACTGATGTTTCTTCATTAGTGACAATTTTCTTGCGTCCACATATTGCCGAATCCAACACTGAACCAGTTTCACGAAACTTAGCAAGCAGTTTGCTGACTGTAGCATGGGAGATGGGTGGTCTCGTTGGGTGTCTTGTATTGAAATATGCTGCAATGACCCGGTTACTGCGTTCACCAGATATCAACACAATTTCGATCCACTCCTCACATGTTAACCTCTTCGACATGTCAATGGCTGTGAACAAAGAGAAACTTGTAAATAACTCATGAAAGAATAAAGTTACGTTGAAACCAAGCACACCATTGTTTTTCTTGTGACATTACTAATAAGTTTGATGTGTCACATTGCCCTCTTCCTATTGAAAAAACAAAAGTTGTATCCAAGATGGCCGACTTCTAAATGGCCACCATGGTCACCACCCATCTTGAGGAGTTTGCCCCCTCACATATCGTTAGCTTCATAGCATAAGTGCCTAAGTCATTGACTTAGTCAAATGACTTAGGCAATTATGCTATGAAGCTAACGATATACTAATGTGCCACAAACAGGACTTTAATATAACCAACCATTCCCATTTTATTATGGTGTATCCATATAAAGAGCCCACCCTGTACACAGAGAGGATGAGGTGGAGAACATACTTGAAAACAAAGCTAGAACACAAAGATAGACACACAATCATGAGAAACAAAATGATTACCTGCAAGGTTCAAGTAGTTCCTCCAGCTTTTGCAGTCTGTCAAGCTCCTGGTCAGTCAACATGGTCACCTTGCTGTTTTGCTGAGTCAGAATGGTGGTCAGCCCAGATTTGTTTCTCTGGATCCGCTTGATCATCTCTAGGGTGGAGTTCCATCTTGTTGGAACATCCTGAACAAGCGGTTCTGTTTGATGTCCATGTGCAGCTTGCTGTGCCTTTAATTCCTGAGCATTTGCTGGACTATGCTTAAAATGTCCAACAATCTTGCGACATTTGGCCAGAGCCCTTTCAAATGTGCTGTCATTAAGAGAAACTGTGACCGTTCTTTGCAGAATGTGGGCCATGCAGGGCATGTGTTCAAATGGAAGTAGTCTGGCGGCTGCAACCATGTTACAAGCACTGTCGGTGCCAAGCGTGGCTACCTTGTCCTTGATTTTCCATTCGTTTACAAAACTCAGAAAATGGTCAGCACACGCCTCAGCAATAGTGTCTCTCTTCAGTTTTACTCACTGTTAGTGCAAACGATTGCACAGTCCAGTTGTTATCAATAAAATGCGCCGTGACCCCCAAGTAATTATCGTTGTTCACCGAAGTCCAGTGGTCTCCGGTGAGAGCGACGTTCCTTACTTGCAAAAGCTTGCCGGACTGCTAAGCCCGACACAATGGTCTCGACAGTCTCGGCACAATGGTTCCTCTCGAGGGCAGATTGTAACACACATCTCCTGATGCAGTGCGAATGACTTCTCTCAGTCCATCATCTTCTACTATGCTAACTGATCGGCAGTTTTTACCTATCCAAACAACCAAGGAATTGGTTAATTTTTCTCTCACATTTTTTGTTATTCATCCACAAGCACCATTCTCCTGAAGCGCAGACTGGCAAGGTCCCGTAGAGGCGGATTCAGTGTTTGCTCTCAGGTGAAACGCCAGTGATGAACTGCTTCTGTGGTACCTGAATTCAGCTTTGCAAATTGTGCACCTTACTCATGTTTTGTCCAACAAGCCACCAGGCAACTTCTTAAAGAGAAACTTTAAGTACGTCCTCGTCCATGCTTGTGTGTGTTAGCTAGTGTTAGCTAGATAGCAGCATGGTGTCACTTCTTCTTCTTCTAATCATTTCTGTCAGGACAAACGCCAGCATAGCACACTGTTGCCCCCTCCTCCAGAGGTGCTCATGAGTTTAAAGGTCTTAGATTACAGGAAATTTAAAAAAAAAAACTGTGTTAAATTTTTTTAACGCGTTAAACATTTTGCATTGATCTCAACAATTAACGTGTTAATTTTGACAGCACTAATATATATATATATATTGTAGCATCCCTCCAACAGAAGACAGAGACGATCGGTGTTCCGGCTACCAGTGTTTATTAAGAATAGTAACACAGGCTACTGTGGACCATAGCCAATGCCAAAACAACAGGGAAATAACGCGCTCTCCAGAATCAACACAAACCCCGACTCTCGCTCCTTTTTCCCGCACACACCCACAACAACATTCTCTAACACCCATCCCCCGAACACTCTCAGCCAACCACACACATGATCTTCTCCAGACTGTCTGTCATTGGTAGCTGATCTGATTGACAGGCCAACCGGCCTCTAGAATACTACACATTCAAGGACACTAAGTAAATCACCATGCTGCCGGTGTGGTCCAACTATGCCATAAGTGAGTGGCAATTCTGAACACAAAACACTGATAACACAACAGTTAACTAACTTGTAACCCAGTCCGTTACAATTTACACAGCTGACAGTAAACTTGACTCAATGGCACAACTTTCCTTTTGGACCTATTTCTCAACCAAGACTACACATTGTGTAACAGTTCTTCAGTACTGAAATGTTTACTTGAAAACTACCCCTCAGTTATACTAATATAACTTACAGTTTTGTGTTAACCACTTGAACTTTTGAAAGTGCTTTCATTAAGTTAGACCACTGTCTAAGACAGTTATGATTATGAGGCCTTGCAAGTTATCCCAGTAAATACAGTGTCCGTCTTGGATCAATAACAGCCTAATCCCCTCGTGGCTTATACTACGTGTATACACACAGACAGACAGACAGACACACACACACACACACGCTTTTATAGATTGCACATCCACAAATTTGCACAGGCACATACAGCTCACCAGTAGGAGTTTAATCCTCACAACTGCCACCGGGTTATCAGCTTTGGTGCTTTCAGTCCATTATAGCAAATAGGAAGAGAAATTGAGCAAGGATGAAAGGATAAAAAAGAAAAACAGTTAAAATGATGAAGAACTAGCAGATGGGAATTTTAAGCAAAAATTGGGTATTTAATGGTGCATTACTTACTGGGTATAGTGTGTAAGTAAAATTAGTTTTAAGTTTCTGGAGGCTCCTATAGAAAATGTGTAGTAGGTCTCGTGTTGTACCAAATTAATATTTGTTAAACTTTATTCAGGTTTAGGTGATTAGCAGGAAGCAACAAAGTAGTCACACCTGCTGTGTAGTGCATTGACAAGGTTCCAACATTTATGTCAAATATAGCTAAACCAGTGAAGCGTGATTTGTCACTCCAAAGAACACATCTCCACTGCTCTAAAATCCAGTGGTGGCATGCGTTACACCACTTCATCCAGTGCTTTGCATTGTGCTTGGAGATGTGAGGCTTGTCTGCAGCTGCTTCTCCATGAAAACCCATTCCATGAAGCTCTATATGCACTGCTAAATCTGAAGGCCACGAGAAGTTTGGCGATGTAGCGACTGGCTTTGCAGATAGTTAGCGACCTCTTATGTGCATCAGCATCCACTTGTGACCTATCACTTTGTGGATGAGTTCCTGTCATTCCCGATTACTTCTGCTTTGTTATAGTGGCACTAACAGTTAACTGTGGAATATTTAATACTCCATGACTGGACTTGATGCACAGTCCCACAGTGCACACCAGAATTCCCTGAGCTCCTGATAGGGACCCATTAAAAAAAAGAAATCTTTGTAGAAGCAGTCTGCATGCCTAGGTGCTTCATTTTATACACCAGTGGCCATGGAAGTGACTGGAACAATTCAATTCAGTGATTTGGATGGGTAACTGAATACTTTTGGCGCTAGTGTACCTTTACTTTACTACTCATCCATCTGCTTTTCCATAGGAATGGCTAAGAATGTACTGTTAATTGGTTTGTTTGTTAGATAGGCTATGCATAGATGACAAAACTGACTAATAATACAAACATAAGGTCTATCATGCAGATGTTTGAATTGAATTATTCTTTACTAAATTGCATGTAGTTCAGAGCATCCAGTTGGCGTAGTTCAATCATATTTGGATATTGCTTGCCTTCCTTTGGTTGCTTTCATTTTTTAGAAGGTTATGACAACAGCTCTAAAGGTTGTGCTGTTTTGAACCATTTATACAGCAAGGAGAAAAATAGTACACTTCCAACAAAATTTTGCTGCCCTACAGGTACAATGTATTTAGTAAGAAAATTGAAAAGTTCTTGTTTTGACAGAGGACCTTGGGAAACTGGATTACCAACTGGATTACTACTCAATGACAATAATTTTTCAAGAGTAACATTAAATAATGTTGGCAGAGTGAGTGGAAAAAAATTATTCATTAGCTTAGTTGCAATGAGTTTCAATTTTAACTGAATATTATCAGTAGGAGCACAGTAAGAAACACAGTGGAAAAGCTCTGTGGCATAGCAGAAAGGGCAAGGGAGGTAAAACACAATTTTATTGTAGAAACTTGAAAATATTACTAATTTTGCTAAGAGATTATACACACACTAGGTTTTGATAGTGTACACGGAATTGAGTTATGCAAATTATTCATTGGAGAAATTGTCCCCAACTCTGCCTTGCTGATTACTGTAATAACATTTTTAACAAATTAATATTTTTCCCTACATAATATATTTTTTAGCGTTATTAGTAAGATTAAAAAAATTGAAACAGACAACACACACACGCACACAGACACACACGTGTATTTCATGCTGGGCTGTGAAAGGGAAAAAACAATTGCACATAAATGCAAATATGATTTCCTTGTTTGCATATCAAACCATGTCTTGGTGTTTACACCCCTTAATTACAATGTTTAATTAATTACAACAGGAATGTAATGGGGGATATTTACAAGTCTTCAAAGACTGTAAGATAGAGAAAATAAAATGATGTGCACAGCAAATCCATCATGTCCAAATTAACACTGTCGGATTTGATTTCAACACTATTAAAGTGTCTATATGGGTCCACACCAGAGAGTGTTAATTTAACTCTTTTTGGAGAGTTGGTACGTTAACTCTGATTTAGTGTTAAACACCAAATCTGTCTGGAGTTGATAATTTAACACTTGGTGTTAAGAATTATATATTAACTCTCAAAAGAGTATTTTAGTTTAACTACGTAAGAGTTATCTTCTAATTCATTCTAAAAAGCGGGAATTTTACTGTTCTGTACTTCTAGAAATTTCTTTTGGAAATAAACATTTACTAAAAAGACGCAATGGTTTTTGAAAAACATTTATTCTGAACTGTGCACCACAATTTCAAAACATTTTCTGAAAGATGTAACAGTGTACATGTTCTCACTTTCATTAGAATTTTGTTTATCAAAAGGTCTGACATGGTAAATGCAAATAACAGCATTCTCATCACTTATTTCTTCAATACAATATGCATGTCCTTCATTCATCCCTTTGTGGAACTTCAACGCACTTCTGCTCTCCCCCATATTCCATCTTCACAAGCATATCCTGTGCGGAGATTGAATAAAAATTAGTTGACACTAATTAATGGCACAAATAATCCAGTAAACAATTGCAGCACAGTAAAAAAAAAAAAAAAAAAAAGGAATCCTCTTTGAGCCATTACTTGTGTAAAGTATTTTCCCAAAAGACAAAGACACAGGCAACAGGTAATACTGAACTAAATGTAAAACCTCAACCTTTTTAATTTTTACTTAAACCGTGTGCACAAAACTCTGGAGGGATCTATTACTTTACTTACTTAGCACTTAGTTCCTCCTACGTCGAGCGGCGCATCGGGCAGCTAGTGATCTCCATCGATGTCGGTCAGCAGCGACTGCTTCAGCTTCGTCCCAGGCAATGTCGACAGTTCTCAGATCGTCCATAAATGTTCGACGCAATGTGGTCTTTGGTCGGCCTTGCTTTCGCTTGCCAGTGCGTGGACGCCATGTCATGGCAATCTTAGCTGGGCGATGAGGGGGTAGGCGTAAAATATGTCCCGCAAAGCGAAAGCGCCTTTCTGCAACAACATCGGCTAATGGGCGGGTGCCTGCTCTTCGTAGGACCTCCTCATTTGTTATTCGGTCCCGGTAGGAAATTCTCAGGATTCGCCGCAAGCCACGTTGTTGAAGCACGTTCAGGTGTTGAATAATTGCACTTGTTGAGCGCCAGGTTTCACTAGCGTAAAGTGCAGTAGGGAAGACTATAGAGTTCAGTAGTCTGATCTTGACCCTTACATTCAGGGAGGTCGAGTTCCAAATAGGTTGGAGACATCGCAGGACACCAACTGCCTTCCCTACTCTGGCGTCGACATCCCGATCAGAGACCCCGTCATTCGAGATGATGCTGCCAAGATATGTAAAATTCTCCACCTCTTCAGCACGTTGTTGGTTGATCATGACAGGAATGCGGGCACGTGCATAGCCAACTCGGAGTACCTTGGTTTTTTTGCCGCTGATTCTTAATCCAACTTTCGTTGCCTCCCTCTGCAGGGCCGCGGTCAACTTTTGGAGGTCTTCCTGAGTCGAGCCCAGCAGGGCGATGTCATCTGCGAAGTCCAAGTCAGTGAGATTACGCGCTTCGTGCCAGGGCACACCGATGCCAGCTTGGTCAACTGATCGTCGCATGATGAAGTCAATTACCAACAGGAAGAGGAAAGGGGATAGCACGCATCCTTGTCGGACGCCAGTATTGATCTTGAAGAAGGCTGTGCAGCCGTCATCCGTCCGGACGCAGCAACGGGAGTTGGAGTAGAGACAACGAAAGGCATCTACAAACTGCTGAGGGACTCCATAGTGGCGTAGGATAGCCCATAGAGTCGGCCGGTGGACGCTGTCAAAAGCCTTCTCGAAGTCAATGAAATTAATAGAAATCTTCTTTTGGTGTTCCAATGTTTGTTCAATGATCATGCGGAGGGTGAAGATTTGCTCGACGCATGACCGGCCACTCCGAAACCCAGCCTGCTCTTCTCGCAATCGTTCGTTCACAGCGTGTCGTAGCTGATTCAAAAGAGCGAGGCAAAACACTTTCCCGGGTACCGACAGCAACGTGATGCCCCGCCAGTTGTTACAGTCTCCCAAATCACCTTTTTTTGGAAGTTTGATAATGGTGCCTTTTGTCCAATCATCGGGTACATGTGATGTTGACCAGCAGGCGTTTAGGAGTCTTGTGAGGGCGGCTTCAAGATGGGTTCCACCATGCTTCAGCATTTCGGCGAGGATTTTGTCCAGGCCTGCGGCCTTTCCACTCTTGAGGAGTCGGATCGCTGTCTTGACTTCAGTGATGCTGATTTGTCCGATATCGACAGGAAGAAGATCCATGGAAGGTGCCAGGTCTTCGGCCTCGAACTGTTGGGGTGGCTCAGGTTGGTTCAGAGTATCGCGGAAGTGTTCGACCCATCGTTGTTCTTGTTCAGCTGCAGTAAGGAGGACACGTCCATTTTTGTCTCGGATTGGAACACCGCGGCCACCACGAGCCCCAGTTAGATCTCGTACAATGTGATATAAGGTTCGGGTATCGTTCCGATCGGCTGTTTCTTGGGCTTCGATGCCTTTAGCTTCGATCCATTCACGCTTGTCACGCCAGCAGCTGCGTTTGACCTGTCGGGCAAGGTCTTGGTAGGTGGCCATGGCCCTCTCACGCTGGTCTGCAGAAGCATGTGGGTCAAAGGCCACCTGGTCCCGAACTGACTTTGCCAAGCGACGTTGATCTATAAGTTCCCATGAACGGTCGGAGATCCAGCGCTCCTTAAAGCCGCCCCGTTGGCGACCAATCTTCGATTCTGCTGCACCGACCACAGCCTCTTTTAGCTCATCCCAGAGTGTATCTGGATTTTTGTTGTTATTTCCTTCCGCAGCAAGGAGCTGGAAGTGGTTTCTCAATTCGAGTTGAAATTCCGCTGCCGTATTTGCATCTTTTAGGCGTTGAATGTTAAAAGGACTTGGCCGCTGCAATCGTGGTTGGAGGCGCTTCAGGTGAAGTTTACATTTGGCAATTAGCAGGTAGTGATCCGAGTCAATGTCGGCTCCACGCCACACTCTAACATCGCTAATGGTGGATGCCCAGCGGGATGATATGCAGATGTAGTCGATCTCGCTTGTATATCTGCCACCGGGGGCCTTCCACGTCGCCTTGTGTATCCGCTTGTGGCCGAAGAAGGTGTTCTTGATGGTCAGCCGGTTTGCCGCACAGAACGAGATCAGCCGCCCACCGTTTTCATTTGTCATTGCTGCGATTCCAAACGGGCCGATAGTCGATTCCAGGCCATCCCGGTTACTGCTTATTTGCGCGTTGAAATCTCCGCCCACGATCAGCAAATCATGACGCGGGGAGTTGTCAATGGCATCCTGGAGCATCGCATAGAACCCATCCTTGTCAGTATCGTCAGCCTCTTCTGTTGGAGCATATACTTGAAGAATTGTGACTTTCACATGCCTAGCTTGGAAACGAGCTAAGGTTAGGCGGTCTGAAATGGGCTTCCAGGCCAGCAATGATGTTGTTGCACGTCGCGAGAGGATGAAGCCCACGCCACGTGCATGGTCTTGGGCATGGCCAGAGTAGAGCACCATCTTTCCATCACTAACCATCTTCCCACTTCCTGCCCATCGCATTTCTGAGATGCCCAAGATGTCCATACGGTACGAGTCAAATTCATATAGAAGCTGGGCCAATTTACCTGTTTGGTACAGAGTCCGTACATTCCATATTCCATAACGAGTAGTTTCTTTTGGGTCGAAAATTGGTCGACGCATCGGGCAGTGGATGACCCGAGGGCTTTTTTCCACTGTCGTCATTAAGGGTTGCCGATCATCATCTTCGCCCTGATTCAGTCGATACTGAGATTCACTTGCTGTTTCCGTAGCAATTGGAGTTTTTACAGGGTGGGGTTGCTAGCCCCACGCCCAACCCTCCTCCTTTCTCATCCGGGCTTGGGACTGGCAATGGCAGAGTTGGAGGGATCTATGCTAACGTAGAATCCAGTCAGGACGCCTGCTACTGCTGTTTGCTCGTTTTTTTTTATTTTTATGGGCGATCGTTTTCAGGCTTCAAGTAGCACCATTATACCAACATTTCACATTCTAGACATTGTTTTAGGTGTATTTGACCAAAAGTTTGACTGAAAATTCACATGCAAGCTTTTTTCAAGGCTGTGATATTTGCCCGTAAACAATACCTTTCAGCTAGCTAAAACAGAATATTATGCTATCACCGAGCAACATGGCTAATGCCTTTCACACAGCTTTGTCTCAACTCCAAAGAGCCACAGAAGTAAAAGCTCATAATAATAATTGAAACAATCTTTGAAAAAACGACTTACCAAGCATGGCAAACAACTCAAATATGTAGAGCAAACTGTTCTGAAACGGCTTCACTTCAGCTTCAATTGGAGCCGTGCTGGGGGCGGAGTCTGTGAATTTACTCTGTTGGTGTCATAGCCCCTCTAGGAGTTCAGAGTTAAGAGGTCAAGAGTTAATGTTTCCATTGTAACACCTCCAGATTTGACAGAGAAACACTCATTTTTAACACTCGATTTTAACTACTATCATTTTACACCTCAGAGTTACATTAAAAGAATGTGACTCTGCTTAGAGTAAAATTAACTCTACTTTTGCAAGACTATTAACACCAAAACATTTAACACTTTTGAATTTGCTGTGTGCCATCAGAAAGCAATGTATTAAGATTTTATTAAGCTTTTTAATTTTTATGGTGTTACATGATGTCTTCATTCAGAAACATTGAGTATAGGAGGCTTAAGGGGAAATAAATTTTTCTATAGTAAGGGTGCAGTGGCCCCAGTCTTCCAGTCTTAAACTTCCACCTCCAGTAAAGCATCGATTGAATGAGACTAAGGACACTGAGTCCACATGGACCATGTTCCACGCCTTCATTGCTGAGGCTGCTGCAAGTGATTGAGGGTCTCCTCTTTGGTGGCCTCAGGATTTCATCTTTGCTTTTTGCAGATTATGTGGTTATATTGTCTTAATCAGGTGGTTACCTCCACCCTGCAATGGAGCAGTGTGTAGTGGAAGGAATGAGAATTAGCACCTCTGAGACCAAGTCCAAGACCATGTTTCTCAGCCGGAAAAATGTGGAGTGCCCACTCCGGGTCAGGGACGAGTTACTGCCCCAAGTGGAAGAGTTCAGGTATCTTGGGATCTTGTTCATGAGTGAGGGGAGAGTAGAACATTTGACTGAAAGATTGATGTGTGTGTTGTGGTGAAGAGACAGCTAAGCATAAAAGCAAAGCTGTCAATTTACAGTTCAATCTACGTTCCTACCTTTACCTATGGTCATAAGCTCTGGGTTGCCATAAATGCAAAAGTTGATTTCTTTGCCATAACTTTAAAACTTGAAATAAACTGTTCCCTATGGAGACGCAATAGTGTTTTTTTTCCCAAAGCTGACTGTATCTTCAGTGACATAGTCAAATGTTTTCAACTTTTAGCTTAACAGTTCAAATTTTATGTTAGCCATCTGATAACCACTGAACAATTTTCAGAATGCAGGAAAGGGGCTTTGTGGTGTCACATATTATATTACTGAGATGGAAATTCAATCAGCTCTGGCATATATATATGGGAAGATGAGTTTGTTTCGTAAAAATGTTGGTGTGCTATGTTTTTCATATTTTGTCCTCTTCCTAAGGATTTCAACTCTGTTCCCTCATGCTAAGAAAAATCACTTTGATACACTGGTCACACACCATCTATATTGCCGCTTAATGCCTGAGTGTGTATGTGTTTGCTCGTGCATGTACATGTGTGTTTGCATATGATATTCCTGTTTCCACCTTCTTTTTGGTTAGTAAGCCCAGGGCAACTGGTAGAGTGGTTGCCATGGAGTTTTGACATCATCTCATAAATGAGAATAGATGAGTCTGGGAAGTCAATATGGGCTGGAGCTGCTGAAGGGTGTTATGGGAAAAAATGAACACTGCTCCATCGAAATAACCTCCACTTCCCACTGAGTCACACAAGCACACAGATATACACAAGGTTGCCCACACTCTCACAGATAAAATTATCAGCTTGTGTTGGCATGCATGCAACCACAAGTGTGTCAGAGGTAAACAACATTTAAAATGTTTCAGTGGTGAGGTGCTTCACATTTAGAAGCATTTCATTGTACCCAGATTATCTTCAGGTCAGTGTTTATACCAGTGGCCTGCAGGTATGTGAGATTCTTTGAGCGCCATTGAAACTTGCTTCACAACACTTCATAAGAGATCGTACTATGAAAGCAACCTCATAGGTTATTTGAAGTTTAAAAGATTTACATGTAAAATATTGAACATTAGCTAAAACCGTTCTACTATCAGTTACCCTTAACTCAACCTTTGTTTATCATTTTCTTGTAAAGTGAAAACAATGCACATTGCACAAAGCACTGCAACATGTTTCTAATGGTAGGACAAATGTAGACTTCGTTGACAGTGCACTGTGTGTGATTACTGTATACATGTTTTGAAATAATTATGTTTTACATTCCTTATGTGGTTCTAGTTAACTGTCACCATAGTGGGAGATTGATGAACAAACACACATTAATAGCAAGAGTCTCAGTCATAGTTAAAGACATAAACGATATATGTAAAAGATCCCTGGGGCAGGGGTGACTTTGAACAGAGAATGTATTACAAACTTTATGCAAAAAATAACTATGTTAATGCGTTTGAATTAAATGACACCAAACAGTCTTTAACAACCCTGATCCCAAAAAAACTGTTGTGTTGTGTAAAGCATAAATAGCATTTTACAATTTATAAATCTCATGAACCCATGTTTTATTTAAAATAGAACATAGAAAACATAATCAAATGTACTACAGTATTTTAAGAAAACACTTCAGCTCATTTTGAAGTTGATGGCAGAAACACATCTCAAAAAAGTTGGGATAGGGTCAGGTGTATCACTCTTTTACAACAGAGTATGGACAGTCAGTGACCAGCTGCATGAGTTGTTGGTGAGGAATGGTGCCCCGTGATTGTCGGATAAAGGATTTTAGCTGCTCAAGAGCTCTGGGTCTTCTTTGTGTTTTTGTTTTTTTTGTTGTTGTTTCATGATAGGCCAGTTTTCAACTGGTGAAAGGTGAGGACTGCAAGCATGCCAGTTCAGCAGCATCAGCTCTTGTACTATGAAGTCATACTGTAATAGATGCAGCATTGTCTTGATAAAGATCATAAGCCTGTTCCTGAAGAGTACATAATCTGGATGCGAGCATGTGTTGCTCTATAACCTCCACTAATGGTGCCTTTCCAGATGTGCAGGCACTAATGCACCCCCATACGATAAGATTTTAGACTGAGTGCTCATAACAAACCAGAGGTATTCTTTAATATCAGTGAACAAAGTGTATATGTTTTTAAAATTAATTTCACGTATTTCACAGAGCAATTCTCCACTTTTCCTCAGTCCTCCTTTCAATGAGCTTTAAAGGTCCAGAAAACAGCTGGATCCTGTTCACATGTGTCTTGTTCTTTGCATGATAAAATGTCAAGCTGCATCTATGGATGGCACAGTGAACTTTGTGATTTCTCGACGTTTCCTGAGCCCATGTACTGATTTCCATAACAAAAGACTGACAGAGATTTACTGAATCTCTCGATAATTTTATGCAATTAAATATTCATAGTTTTTGCAATTTCAGATTGAGAAACATTATTCTGAAATTGTTTCACAATTTGTAATTGCTGTGTTTTTTTTTAAGATGTGAACAACTCTGCCTATATTTCCTTCTAAGAAACTCTGCCTTTTTAAGATGCTCTTTTTATACCCAATCATGTTACTGACTGATTACCAATAAACTTAGTCTCAAAATGTTTCCGCAGCTATTTCTCTTTATTGATTCTGCAGCCTTTTGTTAACCTTTGACAACTTTTTGTGTGTTGCTGTCCTTAAAATAAACAAATTGCTTTCTTAAAGCGGTACACTTTATAAACATTGGCTATATTTTCTACATTCTATTTTGGAAAATAGAATCCCAATAATTTGCAGATCTCGTGTTTACAAGATCTGCAAATTATTGGGATTCTGTTCTTATTTAGATTTTCTACTGCATCCCAAATTTTTCAGCAGTTGAGAGAATTATGTTTTCAAGTTTGAAAAGTGATATATTATCTTGTTTTTGTCGCTGTTGTTACAAATTAGTACCATCAAATAAGCTGAATTTCAAATTGGAATAAAAAAGCAACATGTACCCATTCGTTTTTTATCTCTGCTCTTAGCTCTCCTTATGCAGATTAGTGACTATACATGAATGACAATAATGTGAGCAGAAAATTAGCTTTGTAGCTAAGGAGACCTTCACATCTTCCCTTAGCTCTGAGACCGTGATGATTCAAACAAGGCTGATGACAAGATCCACCTTGTTTTTGCTTGTGAACTGAATGCTGTGAATAATGGGAAACCCTGAACTAGAACTGTTTGGCCCTGAGGAGGAAACCATGCAAATTTGTTTCTTTCACATTCAACATTTTTTTTAATAGCATCAACTAATTACAAAAGAAACTTAGGGCAGTGCTCAGCTCTCAACTTAAAGTCAAAGGTTTCTTCTTACCCTCTTCTTTCAACCTTCTCTTATTTTCTTTCTTTGCATAATCCTTTTCGTATCCTTCACTGTCTGTGGGTCCTCCTTTATTAAATGCCAGCAGCATGAGTAGGTGGTATTGGTAATGAACTGTAATCCCTCTCTCCCAAACATCCAAGCATCTTAGCAGGCATCATTGTGGGATGGTATTCTCAATAATATCCCCAAAAATATCATTTTCTTTTCTATATATGCCTTTTATGCTAAATTACTGATAAGTCAACAAAATGCAAGCTTTATTTCACTGAGTTTTGATGGGGGATTACTGACGCCATGCCCTGCAGCTAACTGTAATATTGGCTGTGAAAAAGCTAATGTATTCCCCACAGTCTGACAAAGTCCCTCCCACCCCACTACAGCTCTAGAGCAAATCTGTGGTTTCACAAAAGGCAAATTTAAACTTTCCAACACTTAAAGTGGACTTTTTCATTTTCAAAATATGCCAGTTCACATCAGTCACATCCACCTTTATAGAAGCCTTTGGTAAAGTAGATACAGAGTTAGTGGTTAGAATTAGAGCTGTATGCTGCATGAAAAGAAATAGAGAAAGTGGGAGTAGTGCTTTGGATTTAATGCTAAAAATTTAATATTGAAGGAGAATGTCAGTTCCCCATTACTCCTGCTTTCAATCTCTACCTCAATTTAGCAAGGGGACCTGAAGGAGTGTGGATGAAAACAGCCCTTAGATGTGACACATGAGTTGAGAGACAGCGTGGGCGGGAATAGTTTTTGGTGAGGACGGGTTCATGGGTGTTTTGACATGAAAAACTGAAAAATTTAAAATATGTCAGTGCACTAATGAAAAAAGGTGTAATTTTATAAATATGTTCACTAATTCTAATACTGTTTCTGTTTTGTATTAAAATTACAAATTTACAGTTCTAGGAACTTCACTAGATGTCCCTAGAACTGTAAGAGATAAGAGAAAGTGAAGTGTTATGAAGTGTTGCATTTAGAGTTTGCAGCTAAAGAATGTGACGTGCAACGTCAGCAGCACTCATTCTTGCGACTGTGGTGTTGTGATGGATGGTTTAATGTACAAATGGACAGCTTGTAGCCATGGTTACCCTAAGCATCCATTAAGACTGCTGAAGGCAGTACGTGTTAATATTTTGAATTTTGAGTACACACTCAAATTAGATTCTCACAGAAAAATCTCTCTAAGTGAGAACAGCCACAGCATCCAGACAGTCAACTCAGCTGGTGATAAAAAGATTGATGCAAAAATTCTTCTTGTGGTTTCACATTTAGAGACTGATCTGTTTTGTGTTTCTTAGAATTAATGTTGCCTAAACGGCAAAATGTATACATGTATTATTCTTTTACTTTTTCTTTTGAATGCACTTTGTGTGGGAATCAATAAAGGGGTAGAAAACATTTTTTTTCTTTTTCTTTTTAATTATTTTATTCAAATTGTGCTTTTTATGTACTTCTTTCTGTGTTTTTTATATATATATATATATATATATATATATCTATATATATATATATATATATATATATATATATCTATCTTAGGGGTGCAACAATACTCGTATCGATATTGAACCGTTTGATACAGTGCTTTCGGTTCAGTACGCATTTGTATCGCACAATACAAGATTTTTTATATATTTTATCAACTTTTCTTCTGACGATGCTGTCTGTGTTGAGCGCTCAGTGGATCTGTGTTCGACTACTTCGCATAGGCTGCACTGTCGAGCGCAGATCTACTGAGCGCAGCGCAAGCTAGCAAGACAGAAGTTAAGCTCGTTGCAACATGGCAACTGCCTCAACGCTACCCGAAAGTGAACCTCCCCCACCCTCATTCAGATCTGGCGTTTGGAACTATCTTGGTTTTCATGTGAAGCATGACCCTGATGGTAAGCCCGTCATGGACAAAAGTAAAACAGTATGGTATGTCGGATGTGCCATGCAATACTCAATTGGTGGGAACTAGTGCGTTAGCGCAGTTAGCTTGTTAACGTGTTGACACCGTCCAGCCCCACGCACGGGGCGATCCGCGGTAACTTGTTAACGGAGATTTGCCGCGTTATGGCGTTAATGTCATTTTAACGAGATTAACGCTGACAGCAGTGGGAACACAACGAATATGACTGCACATTTACGCTGACATCATCCTAGTGCAAAGACAAGTGGAAGCAGACAAAAACAACAAGCAAGCATGCTACAAACTTTACCCGAGTCATTTAGGCAACCGTTAGCACAAGATTCTCCTCATGGGGACCTGATATGTTTAATATGCTGCTGAGAATATAGCCCAGAAGAAGCGTATAGTATAGCTTTTATTTTGGAAAGAGCCATTTCTCTGTAATAAACTCTCTTTTCCATTTATTTTTTTATTACTTTGTTGTTTCAGCAACATTAAATTTAAAAACTGTACTTTTGAGTTAAAATATATATTTATAATTTTAATAAATGACAAATTAAAAAGGCATAAACATTTTTTTCGTATCGAAAAAATGTTGAACCGTGACACCACAGTATCGAACCGAACCGTGAATTTTGTGTATCGTTGCAATAATATATATATATATATATATATATATATATATATATATATATATATATATATATATTATTATCATTATTAACAACAACAATAATAAATTATTTTATTTTATTTTTTGTACTTTTATTCTGTCCTGTTTTAAAACACATTAAGAATAAAGTTGGCTTGTCTTGGCAATAATTGGATGGTGCATGGGTGGTAGGAGGGGGGTTTGGCAAACAGAAAAGACTCAGAAACTCATTTAAAGAGTGTAAGAAGTTTTTTTTTAATTTTTGAAATATAACTCATTGTAAAATGTAAAGTTAAAGAAAACCTAAGTTACTATACTCACCCTAAAAGTTAAAAAAAAAAGTATAAATATTTAAAATAATTTTCACCATTGATTAGGCTTAGGTGCAACTTGGTTTTGAATTCGATTATGAAATGTTCAATTAATTTTGAAACAGTGAACAATAATCGCCCCTCTCCATTATTTTTTGAAAACTCACCATCCTTCCTGAAATCTTTATGTGGCTTTGCAATATTCATTAGTACACTAAAGTACTCTAAGAGCACAAAAACAAATCATTAGTTTATGCACTTTTCAGTGTGCAAATAAATACACAATAAAACTGAAAAACAGGTTCTGATTTAGATTGTGGATTGCTGAATCATCCCAGACAAACTCAATCTTTTATTGGGCATCTGAGGTTATTTAATCAGGGATGCTCAAGGCAGGGCGGTGGATCCTTCCATTTTAAAGTCAAGGTTTTCTGAAAAGATCAAAAGGATGCCCTTAGGTATCTACTGTCTTCCAAATGAGGCTTCAACTTTACAGCCGCATTTTGCTACCATGCTTGAAAAATAAATTACAGAGAATAGAGCAGCATTCTTGGCATAACTGTAGTTTTTATGTTGGCATAATGTTGGAACAAGTGTAGTTTTACTAATTCTATATGTGCAGTGCCACTAGTTACAGTCAGGGCCATATGTTCACTGCCTGTCTTGCATCTTTGTGTATGTACTGTATAGTATACAGTGAATGCGGGAACATGCTTTTTTTCCTTCATTTCTCAGTCCATTATTTGTGTATTCGTGTGTGTATCTGTGTGAGTGTGTGTGTGTGTGCCTGTGTTCTGGCAATGGCTTTTTTTCCAAGACAGAATTTCTAGCTGGATATAGAAAAGCAATCTCTCAGTTAAGTGATTTGTGAAAAGTGTCACATTCTCACCTGGAAGTAATTGCCTGCTGGTGTCGCTCAGTTGTGGTAATATGCTCATGAAGTGAAAGATGATAGGGTAAGGAAGGTTGGGTGTGTGTGTGTTTGTGTGTGGTTTTGATTACCAGCTTGCTAAAAAAAAAAGCCCTTTAAGATGAACGTACAGTCTGACAACCAATGCGGGGTGAGGAAGAGGCCTCTGCCTGCGTGTGATCATCTGTGAGTTCTCCAAAGATTTCTACAGAACTGGCCTAAGGTGATGAAACAATGATATCTTTTGGGACACTAAACTTCTTTGAGTGACAGGGAAGCAAGAGAGACTGAAAACAGACAGCAGCAAAACTACATTTTCAATGCAGCAGTGGTACTGACCTTTACATTTTCTCTTTCGTGTCCAGTTATTTTTCTTTGCATCATTTTTCTGTGTTGGTCCGCATCTTGCTGCATTTTGTTTTGTTCAAATTACTTAGATTTCCTTATTAAAATAATTAGAAGGGTCAGAAAAAAAGGTTTCTGCTAAATATAATTAACTGATTGTATGTCTCAGGCCATACACTGCCCTGGGTAAATATGGAATACTTTGATTTGAATGAACTTGAAAGTTGGAATATTCTATGAGATTGACCGGCCTTTCTGACCATCTTTTATTTATTTCACTTCTGCTTGTTTCATTCCCATCAGTGTTCCTGCTTGCAAACATCTTTTCAGCACTTGTACATTTGTGAACACTAAGAGAGAAGATCAAGACATTTATTCAAAATTCAATATGTGTGAAATATATTAATGTTAAAATTTTTTTTGGGAAAAACAAGGCAAGCACTGCTCACAGAAAACAGTGGAAATATAATTTCAAAGATCAACACAAAAACGTTTGACACTGGAATTATACATACAAGAATATTTTAAGGTGTTTCATCAGGTTTCTATTTTTCAAACTATTCAGCAACATACACAATGTAAGACAGAGTGTAGAGTCACATGCCTGTATTGCCTTGTTTTCAATATCTCCACAAAAGAACTTTAATTGAGACAACCTTAAAAAACAGGTGGTGGTGGTGGTGGAGGGGGAGGGGTGAAACTAAAATCCAGCCATGCTCTTTCATACATCAGGAAAATCATCTTTCTATGCTATATCAAATGAAGAATCTCATTACAGTATGTAAATTCGATGGCACTAAATATGTGAGAGGAAGCATATGCATATATTTGTTAGCCAGTGCTAATGACCCCTCTCCACATAGCTCTCCAGTGCGATGGCCTAATGATGAAGCCAAATTCATCAGGGATACTGGGGAAAACAACTCCCCTCCTTGATTGTGACACATGGAGAGTGCACGCATGTGAAGAACTCTTGGATTCCTCTCCAGATGCAAACATGCACATGCAGATAGATGATGCATTGCTTATGAACACTTGATGTAAGACATGACATTTGATAGTCTGAATGAAATGCATATAAAACCCTAGAAAGGAAAAGGTGAAGTAGGTTTGAAGAAAAGGGAAAATGCACAGAAGATGTGCTTGCAAAGAGTACATCCTTCTCATTTATCTTAACAGTCAATGCATTTATTCTTAACAAAATGATTACGGTACAATTGTCACAATATGAGGAACCTTAATTGTTTTATATTATTTTTAAGCACTAGTCTCCATCCATGCATGAGAAAAAAATGTCAGGTTATAAAATAAAATTCTCTTAAAAGTGATCCTCAAGGCACAAAAAGCACTCTATACATCTTTTTTTGCTGTTTTCCTTGGTTTTGTGTGTGTGTGTGTGTGTGTGTGTGTGTGTGTGTGTGTGTGTGTGTGTGTGTGTGTGTGTGTGTGTGTGTGTGTGTGTGTTTTAATGGAAATGCTACAAATGCTTTTCAATGGCATCTGAAAACCAAACCAGTAATGTACCATAGCTTTAGTTCAGGCAGGCCACAAAGTCAAACTCGGGCACTGTCCCAGCAGACCAGCTGACCTAATTGCTAGCCTACATCAGCGGATGGCTCAGCTAATACCCTTCTACACATCCATTTGGCAGAAATGGTGCACTACTTAATCTGTTTTAGCTTGCCCACACTTGTGTCAGTTGCATTAAAAAGTCATACTACAAAATATAAATGACCGAATTACTTTTTTTGACTTCCTAAACTATATTATGAGTTTGAGGAAGCAGAAACTATTCCTAGAACAGCTTCCACTTAGATGTTTATATAAACAAAACATATTTATAAAATGTAGTCCTAAAATATGACTATTTTGTGGATTTTTTGTTTTTTGTGCAGATTGTGCAGCAGGTCAAAGGTATCGGTTATATTTAGACATGCAGAATAGCGCCAACTAAGATAACCAGAGTTGAGAAGTTTCCCTTGTGTGATGTCACATCTTATTTTGAGTAAAATGGGAAAAAAAAAAGAAACATTCTTCTGCAATGTTGCTTTTTCTAAAAAGATAAGTAGTTTCTGTTAAATGGTACGGCGTGCATATGGTGGCATGTATGTGTGTGTGTTTGAATAGAGATTGTAAAGTAGTGAGCAATCTTCATTTGCCTCAAAATAGAGATATTCCAAGGACATGCTTTTCTTGTGCAACTATAGTATAACCCCATAGCTTTTAGTGATTAACATGATGATATGCCTCTTTTCTCTGCCTAATTTAACTAACATCTGTTAGGGATCAAATAGCCCCCCATTTTTATTCCTGATTCTATACATATTTAGACAACCTAGTCATCTAAATATTCTTAAAGCGATGTTATTTATAAGAAAACCTCTGTTATAACAACCAATATGAACCCTCACTGCCATGGTTCTGATTCACTGGTCCTTTTGGCTCTCGGAGGAGGCGGACGCACTTTTTCTCCTCTCCTCTCCCTTATCTTCCCTGTTTAGTTCTTATGTCCCTGTCTAGTCTTGTGTTTTTTGTATTACTTTCCCTAGAACACTCTCTCACAGTCTGTTTCTAAAACCTAAAGAGAATTATGGATTTGATCAACTGGTCTCTGAATGCTATTGACACCCTTTCCTCAACGAGAAGTCTGGGCTCGGGAGAGCCCGAGTGCCCTGGAGGGACTTTCCCTGCCGCATACACGATGGACGGGTGGCAGACATGGAGGATCATGTGCCTGGCGGGACTGTCGATCGAGGACGCTGAAGAGATCTACCTATTCGGAACCATGATAACAGGGTTCTTGCTGATCGGAGCTGGCTTGGCCCTGGCTTATCAGAGAATTAAGAAAGCAGAACCGGCTGTTCAAACCCCCCCAAGGCTGCCCGCTGGGATTGAAACGATGGGACGAGGCGCGACTTCTCAGAAAGGACTCACTGAGTGCAGCATGGTTAAGAGCTTGGAGGCGCTTATGGCTGCAGTGAATACTCAGAATAAGACCTCTGAGCCAAGGGCGATTTTAGCCCAAATGTTCGATTTTAGCCCAAATGAATCAAAGCACCCCCAAAGATTTCTTGCTTTTTTTCACAATATTTGTTGTTTGTGTGACCCACTACTAAAAATATAAAAAGATTACAGTACTTGGTTGAAATGTAACATTTCAACAACAAAAGTATAGATATCCCCCCCTCCCAAAATGGTTTGTTCCAGCTCGCCTTTCCCCTACTCTGGCTCTAGCGCCGATACTGCCAGAGCAATGGTGGCTGAAACGCAGCGGAGCGGACATATTAGCTGAATTTAACCTTCAGTTACTCTTTATATAGTAGGAGTCAGACCATGTTGAAAAACATTACACCCAGCTAACCTGCTGTGTTGAAAACGTGTTTTCCGACTATGTTTGCTACTCTACAGTCCGTCCTGCTCTGTAGTAAAATCAGCTACATTTGACCGTCCTGTTGCTCCCATTGAAATTTATATAACCTATTTAAAATCTAAAACTTAAAATTGTCCGCAGCCTACTGTTGTTACCGCTATCCTGTTTGAAATGGATACTAACTGTACTCCAACCCACCTCTGGCGCTGGTGCCCTACCCTCAAGCTAGGGTAGGTGTGTAGAAAGGGTGGCAAGCTTCCGCTTCCTGGGAGTCAATATAGAGGAGAACCTTTCCTGGAGTGTGAACACCTCCGAGCTGCTGAAAAAGGCCCAACAGAGACTGTACTTCCTGAGAATTCTCAGGAGGAATAACATCACACAGAGACTGCTGGTGTCCTTCTACAGAGCCACCATTGAGAGTGTTCTAACTTACTGCATATGCATCTGGTACACTAGCTGCACAGGGGCTCAGAGGAAAGCACTCCAAGGGATCATTAACACCGCCCAAAAGATCACTGGCTGCCCTCTCCCCACACTGGAAGTTCTACACAACGCCCACTGTTTTAAAAAGGCCCAAAACATCATAAAAGACACCTCACATCCTGGCCACTCCCTGTTCGAACTGTTGCCCTCAGGCAGACGGTACAGGGCAATCAGAGCAAGGACTATACCTGACATACCTGAGCGTTACTTTGAATAATTAGGAATCTTATAAGGAAAGGACAAAACTCTGCTTATCGGTGCTCACGCCTTGGAGGAAACCCGATCCACGGAGAAACCCGGGACGGAGATTTCTTTCAGTCTTATTAGGTAATGTTCAAATCATTTTATCATTCCAGTGTTTTCAGTGTGGGAGAAAGTACTCAGGGCCTTCAAGTTACACACTATGAAAGGCAGCAACAAGTGTAATATTCAGAAACCTAAAGTATGTATCAGCAGCAGAATGGACCTAAAAATAAATGTTTGTTTCAGTTCTATGAAGCTTTGAGTATTTTGGATTAGTAGCACTGCTGTGTTTGTTGCATCATATTGCTGTAATTGTTTATATGCTTTATATATTCTGAGGTAAGTTGATCTATAGTGTTACATCATATTCTATAAGGATGTTATGTGTTTGTATACTTTCTGCCCAGTTTGACCCATTTAGCAGAAGCCAGCCTGTTTAAGGCTCTGATATCTATTCTGTATGACTTAAAGCAGTTATGACATGGTCTGATTTTCTCACCCAATAAAGGAATATTTCATATATCAGTCTACTCTTCATTTTATCAGAAACAGTTATCATAGCTTGTACATTTTCTTTTTATAAATATATGTAAGCAATGAGCCAAATTTAGTAATGCCAACATACTGAAGGAACAACATTTGTCTCTTATATATGATACACCTATATATGCACTGTCAAAGATACTTGTCTTTGAGTGAAGATTTAAGGTAATAAGACATATAAATAACTGCAACTTGAATCTGTACTGAAGCTCAGTATTTGACACAGAGTTCATGTTCACTGCTGTAATAGCTAATAATGATTAATATAATAACTATAATATTGGCCATATTATATTTACATTACCAAAGTGATATGACTTTAGTCTCATGAACAACACCAGCTAATTCTTATTTACTAACTAATCTTGAAATAACTGTTCAGTACAGAAATGAAGCCCAAAAATCATGTTTTACTGTCCTGTGGCCTCAGCCTCAGATACTTATCAAATCACACAAAGCTCTTGTAGAAACAAACAAACAAATATGTTCTCCCTCATTTCTGTCAAACCAAGTTGTATGACACGTTTCCAGCGGTTAGTATCATGGTTGCTAGGCAACCTGGGAAGCGCAACGGAGACTAGACCGTCCCATACAGACAAACTTGCCATTTATTTTGCAAATCGAGCTCAACACTGCCCCTAGCGTCCTGGAGCACTTCCGTTGTGTTTTGGAATTTGCATGTGTTTTTGAGTTTGCAAGTGTTTTGGATTTTGCAAGTGTTTTTTAGTTTGCAAGTGTTTTGGATTTTGCATGTGTTTTGGAATTTGCATGTGTTTTAGAGTTTGCAAGTGTTTTGGAGTTTGCAAGTGTTTTGGAGTTTGTACGTGCTTTGTCTCTAGGGGCCACCGTATGGAATTGAACTCAGGACCTTCTTGCTGTGCGGCAACAGTGCTAGCCACCGTGCCACCGTGCTGCCCAACTCATAAATCTTACAACACAAAATTAGTATTATTAAATTAGTCAAATTAGTATCTGCAGTAAAGTTTTTTCATGCATTGTATACGTTCTACCACAGGCACAGTTGCCTCCATTTTTATATATATTTGTTAATATTTTGTAATAATTTATTTATTTATCGGAATCAGCGAGCTGTCGGCTTTCAGCCCTGATCGTGTCCGTCCCGTCAGGTGAGAAAGGCGACATCTCACTGATTCTGATCCGTCGGCGGGTCCGAGCTTTGTGTTTACGTCTTTGTGCAGAATCCGTGTTCCTGCTCTCATTTACTGTTTTAGCTGTTTGTAAGGTTTAACCTGAGATTCTGGCGTTTCGGGCAAAATCGATTCAGGATTTTAATGAATCGCTATCATGTTATCCAAGCCAGAATCGATTTTAATCGATAAATCGATTATCAAAACCCACCCCTAGTCTCATTGTGACAAGTAAAGTGTATCTTGGCTGGCTGGGCAGCTCTCTGGGTGCTCAGCACCCCGAAAGCTCTGATCCTAGAATCGCCCCTGCTCTGAGCATACATTGGATTACATCAAGGAAAAGTCCACTCAGAACAACACCTCTGAGTGGAAGTTGGATTACATCTTGGAACAGCTGACTGCGGTCATGAGGTCTCAGAATCTGCTCTTTGAGCAAAAGAATGAAAAGACCACGGAAATGAAGGTTAATAACATCATGGAGAAACTCGCGGCTATCCAACGGGAGATTGAGAGACCAGTGTCGGAGTGTTAAAGAACAGCTTGAAATTCTCATGAGTTGTTGCAAAAGAAAAATTACCATCATAATCTGGCTACCCCTTCGGCGCCAGCTGTGGGCTCAAGGCTGGAGCCGAATAAAAATTCCCTGATAATGACTGTGTTGAGTCTGTTCCTTCCCATTCCATGCAAGGCCACCTGGGTTGGCTGGACTCGAAAAACACATTTTTGTTTACTTCGCCTGGCAGGGCGAAGGACACTCTCTCAGCTGAACTATGGAGGCGCAGTCGAAGATTGCAGCCGTCCCAGATCAGATGTACACACTGGAACACTTTCCCATGTTGCTTGTCTGTGTTTATTGTGCTATAGTGTGTTGATATCTGAGCATTCCTGTATTATCCTTTTGTTTTACACATTTCGATGTTTTTTTCCTCGCTACCTAGCCTGACCTGTCTCCCCAATGTGATGTTTGTGTATTGTATGTACGGTCGGCAAGGTCTGTCATCTCGGTTGTGGGCAAAAGACCTGCAACTGACAAATAAAGGCCATCTCATCTGACCCAGTGTTTTGAGTTTCTTATGTTTTTGGTGACTATTATGTCTTATGTTACAGTTTAAGGTTCATTCATTAGTTTTGAGTTAATCCTATGGCTCTGAGTTTGCTTATGATTAGTTTAGTTTCTTGTCTATTAGGTTCCCATTATGTCTTTGTCCTTTGTGTCCCTCTGTGTGTGCGTGTATGTCTGTGTGTGTACTTGTCTTTTTTCCCTTTCCTATTTCCATGTTCCCCTCCTTGTGTTTCACTCCGCGTCTCCCCTGTCTGTCTCTCGCCCTCCCTTGTCCCCTCCTGCTTGCTTGTGCTCTCTCGCCCTCTCGGTTCCTTGCTCCCTCTCTGTCTCATCTTCCTTATCTGCTCCCGTGTTCCCCTCTTCGTGTCTCCTCCTGTTGTCTCCCAAGTCCGTCTCGTTTCCCCTGAATACTCTCTTCTCCCAGCTCCTGTATAATTTTGAGTGAAGTAATCTGTGTCTCTTTGCTTAGGCTGCTGCCCCCGCGACCCGGCCCCGGACAAAGCGGATGAAAATGGATGGATAATCTGTGTCTTAGTGTTTCCTGTTTTACTTTGATAGTCTCCTGTCTGGTGTGCGTCAAGTTCAGCTGTGCTTCCCCTGTCTCATTAGCTAGATCATGTTCAGCTGTGTGTTCCTGTGATTCATTTCCTTATTTGGCCTTTTGTGTATTTAAGTCTGTGTCCCCCTCTTTCTCCAACTGTGTGTTCTGTTTGTACTTTGGTTTCTGTATTAATTATTCCAGCAATAAAGCTGTGTTTTTCAAGTTCAGTTTTTCCCTTTTTTCTTAGCGCGCGCGCGCGCGCACACACACACACACACACACACTTAAAGTTATTTCAAAGTATTGAATGTCAATGTTGTGTCCTTTGTAATGGATGTGTGTGACACTGGATGGGACAAAAGCACCCCAAATTTATACTCTTACTGCTTGGTGCCAAATATGATTATCACCCTGATTTTAGACTGAGAACTGTCCCTTTCTAGAGACAATGACTGGCTTTATACCATATGCTAGATGTATACGACTGGGTGTTTTAAATGTGTTTTTACTAAAACACAAACAAATATTCAGAGTACCGTCTTCTAATCACCCATCTAAAACACAGTAGTCAAGCAATGAATTTTTTTATTCATACTAAAACTCCAGTTATAAAATAAAAACCTTAGACAACTTAAAGCATGTAAATTTAAAACAAAATATGGCGATTTACAAATCCAGTAAACCCATATTTTGTTCATAATAAAACAGAAAGTAAAATGTACAATTTAAATATTTGACAATTTCATGAAAAATATCAGCTGGTTATTATTTTTATGGTAGCTAGTGGCAACAGGTATGTCAGAGGGAAAGTATCACAACAATAACAAATATATCTCCTATACATTGTCTTGCATACTGCTAATACATTCATTAAGTCAATAAATATACCAAATGAGATAGTGTGCAAAACCCGATGGAAGCAACCTATCGTAACCCACAAGGGGAGTTAAGCAGACAACCTGGCAACAGGCAAAGGCTGTGAGGCTCCTGAACTCTCTGCCCCCCTCTCACGGACAATAACCATATCCAACTTCTTAATAGCACTGAACTGGTCTGCATTGGTGCATCATATCTTTATTCTCTTTCCCCCTTCTGCCCCCCCCTCTTTCTTAAATAGATAACCATCATATCTGACATCATATCTCACAGTACAATAATATTGAATGGGTTGCATTGTTGTACTTTGTCATGTTTCTCAGGTCTTTGTCTGAATTTCTTATGAACATTACTTGTCATGTTCTCATGTTGTTGCTAAGGATTGTCTTATTGCACTGGGCCCTGTGCTTCGTACGTCGCTTACTACATCCAAGATCAAATGAAACATCCAAGATCAAATCATCGCGCTAACCGTGAGCGCGCTAATCCGGTTCCCCGAACACACCTGCTGTTGACGATTAGTACAGCTGGATGAAGTAATGTGCGATCACTGGGTGCCGTAAAAGGGGATACGCATCGATAGCAGAAACAGTGATCGGCAACCCGCTGATTGGTTGGCGAAAATGGCGAAGGAGCGCGCCCAGTATTTCACCGCGGCAGAGCAAGAACTCTTGATAGAGGGATTTCAGGAGCACCAGAGTGAAATCACAACGCAAGGGAACACCGCGAAGGCTGCAAAGGCAAGGAGAGAGGGCTGGCAGAAAGTTGCTGACAAAGTAAACGCGTAAGTAATGCAACATATCACATGACACCATACCATATCATAATGTAACATATCAAACCATATCACATGATATCCCTGTACACATTAGAGCCACAACCGGACCCACCAGAACATGGGAACAAGTAAAAGTGAAATACAAGAACATACTACAGAATGGTAATATCCAACACGTATATTGCTGTCAGTCCCATGAAAAGACACCCTGAAACAATCCCTGTGTGTGTGTATAACAGCAACCAAGAAGAGGGCAGAGCAACAAAAGACAGGTGGTGGTCCTGCACCCCCTCGTCACACCCCAGCAGAGGAGCTGGCTCTAAGGTTGAATGCCACCAGACCCATTGTTGAGGGCATCCCTGGGGGCAGCTCTTCCGTAGACCAGCAGAAGCCGGGGTGCAGTAGCAGCAGCACCTACATAACTGGTGAGTGGGCCCATGATGCCATTTGCACAATGTAAAATGTGTGGTTGTTGCCGTAATGAAAATGCTATTCGAACTGTGACATACATTGGCACTGTGAGTTTCCTCTGTGTGTAGTGTTACATGACACCCCATCACTCTTACCTGTTCCCATGGAAGGGGTGACTGGAGCATGCACAGTAAGTTGGGAGATATACATATATCTGTCCCCACCCAATTGTACAGACCAATAGGCTGTACCACATCCCCTTGTAACACCATTGTGCTACCATTGCACAGGACAGTGACGCAACCCTGTCAGATGGCGGTGGTCTGGAGGAAGACCCTGTGAGTACATGCATGCATTGGCCTGAATTGCCATCCACCTGTGTACTGCCATGTGTGTCTGACTGCAGTATGATTCGCAGGCCAAGAGGCCGGCAGAGAGGCCTGCTGATACAGAGGTGGGCTGTGTTGTGACTAATTATACTGCCCATGTGACATGCATCCCCCGTTAAATGTTGTCACTACATTCGACACAGGGTGGCATCCGTCTGCTCTACAAGAGAAGTCTCCAGCAGAAAATAGAGTACACTGAGCTGAAGAAACAAAAGCTCCTAGGTGAGATCGAACTACAAGCTCTGATGAGGCAAAAACTGCAACTGCAAATCGAGTTGCTCCAAGGGGAACTCCAGAGTGAGTAGGAACACACGTTCACTCGGTGCACTATTGCTGACCTTGCATGACACAGCATATATGCTCTGTCTTTCCAGGCAACTCTGATGACCGGCCTGTGTGTGATGGGACAGACAACGGTGCACAAATAAACGTCAATAGAAAATATGTCATGTCATTTCTTTATTATGCGAAATTGTGTTGCACAATCCTGTCCCGTGCAGCTCTGCCACTAGGTTGGTCCAAGTGCACTGGCTGGAGGTCATCTTCAGGCTGCACCTCCACCACGGGGGTCCCCTCCCCTCTGATGGTGGCAATGTTGTGCAGTACGGCACATGCAACAATGATGTCACATGCCCTGTCAGGTGCAACCCTCAGGCGTCTCAGACACTGGAACCGTTCTTTCAGTTGCCCAAAGGTCATTTCAATGCGTGCCCTTGTCCTGGCCAGAGCTGCATTGTAGCGGGTTCGTGGCCCAGGGTCGGGGTCAGGGAACGGTGTCATAAAGTACTGCCTGCATGCATAACCTCTGTCCCCGAGGAGGATCCCATCGTAGGCCCCTGTGTAGTGGGGAACTGCTGTTATGTCAGGCCCGAAAGGTGTATGTAGTATCAATATAAGCCTCCCTTACTTACCACGCTCAAATGATGTGCATAACCCTGACTCTCTGAAGATCCGTGCGTCATGCACTGATCCGGGCCATTTAGCTTCCACATTTGTGATGTGGCACATGGAGTCACACACCATCTGGGGGATTGTATCATGTGTGAACACACGTCTCCCATTATATATTGCCATCTGGAATGTCAGTATTACTCACCTGCACATTTATACTGTGGCCCCCCTTTCGGTTGACAAAGTCCCCTTCATTGGGGCCTGGGGGGGCCTGGATCGCAATGTGTGTGCAGTCTATGGCACCAATCACATTCGGGAAGCCTGCGGACGCTCGAGCTACAGTTACCGCCATAGGTCATGATTGCATCACATACACTATACAATTTACTGTACCTGCAATGGCAAAAAAGCCCTGTTTGACGACCTGTGTTCTTACGTGGCTTGGAAAAACCACAAACACACCCAGGTAATGCTTGAGTGCCAGGTACACTTTGCGAATGGCCCGGCAGACGGCACTTTTGCCAACGTTCTCTGCGTCTCCACACGCGTACAGGAACGTGCCACTCGCAAAGAAACGCAAGGCAATGCACACAGTCTGTGCAGTTGTTAATGCCCGACTACGGTGAGTGGTACTCTTAACATGGGGATCCAGCAGGGTGGTTAGGTAGATGATACCCTCACGGGAAAATCGGTATCTCTCCATGAGCACACTGTCGCGCTGTGCTAAAGGATCCTGTCTATCCCGCAATATACGTTGGATTCTGAACACTCTCCTTATCACTCTTGCACCTTCCGCAATGGGTGGCTCGCGTACAAACGGACAGGACATGGCTGCGACAGACTTCCCACTTCCACCTTCGCTTTTATAGCCGTGGGCTGTCATCATGATTACACGACGTAATGTGCTATTCCCACTCTGGCATGTGTGTTGCATCTGGCGTGGTCACCTACATGACATGGCGTGATTACTGGTACATTTCCCTTTTTTTGGGGACTGACCTGTATGTATCTGTGTGACATCAATAAAAGGATCAAGTGCTGCATTATCTTTGGTTACAGTGATGTTATTTATTTATGGTGAAACAGTGGTGGAATATCGCTGTTGCTTTCGTATGAATGACGCGGGCATACCTGCGTGGCCGCGATCTAATCCTGTTTACATAAAGTAAACCTGCTCCCCAGCAGGTTTACGCTTACGGCTCTGTTGCTATGACAGCAAGTCCCGGATGGGCTTCGGGGAACCGAACGATCCAGGATCACGTGAAATCGTCAACAATCTAATCCAGCTAACTCACTTAGCGCGGTACGAAGCACAGGCCCCTGGAGTCACACTGGGTTAAATATTTACACTTGGGTTTTTAGGGGTATTTATTATTTTATTTACGGGTTGTACGGAAGCCCCAAACGCAATTTCATTGTTCTCTGACAATGACAATAAATGAAAGGAAAGAAACTGAACGCAGGACTTGGAACTGTCAAAATAAAACAGGAAACATGAGACAGACACGAAGACTTGACACTGACATGGCAACATGAGTGACTGGGGAAAACAGGAAACATGGATCAGAGAAACAAGAGTAACTAAAGGAGAAACATTGAACACAGGGAAGGCACAGAGACAAGAAACTATTAGTATAACATAAGCAGAAAACAAAAAAAGACAACCAATAAGTCAAAAAATATTAACTTAAACTACAATTTACACATACAGTGACAATCATAGAGAATCAGAGTTTCTCAGAAGTAATAATATGCAGAAGTTCAAAAATTGGCAAACACTAAATTATGGAACAATTTCAGAATTATGTTTCTCAATGTAAAATTCTGAAAACTGTAGATATTTAATCATATAGTACATAATATCAACAAGAGTCCAAGAACTGGGGGGGGGGGAGGAAAAAAAAAAAAAAAAAAAAAAAAAAAAACCACCCCCACAGGATGTCTGGACCCTCAGGCAGCATTGCATTATAGAAAGGCATGATTCTGTCATGCAAATCATATGGACTTAGGAACACTTGCAGAAATCACTGTCTGTGAACACAGTTCACCATGCATGTTAAACTCCATCATGGAAAAAAAAAAAAAAAAAAAAAAAAAAAAAAAAAAGGGAGCCACGTGTGAACATTATCCAGAAATGTTGCCATTTTCTCTGAGCCAAAACTAATTTGAAATGGGCCGAGGTAAACTGTGGAAAAATGTTCTGTGATCAGACAAACTGAAATTTCAATTAAAACATGGCTGCTCAACTTCCAGACTAAAAGAGAAGAGGAATCACCCAGCTTGTTATCAGCACTCAGTTCAGAAACCTAAATCTCTTATACTGTGGGGGTCAATTAGTGCCTATGGAATTTGCAAGAAGAAGAATTTAGGTGAATTGAATTCGCCTGTCTGCACTCAAGATCTTTCAAATTCAAAATGTTGAGTCCATCATAAAACCAACAAATAAGACAGGGAAGACCCAGGACTGTTGAGCGGCTAGAATCATATCAGACAAAACACAACACTCCCAAAAGTCCAGCAAGCTGTCGCCTCCATTAACAGCTATTTTCCCAGTTTCAACTTTTGATATAATTTCTATGTTTTATTATAATACAATATAGGTTTGAGATTTTCAAATTAATGTTTACATTTTACACAATGTTCAAATTAAAAAAAAAAAAAAAAATAGATGTTAGACAAGTGTTGCGTGAGCTTTCCCCTCTAGACTTCTGTACTTCTCCAGGTATTTTGGAAGTCGGTGAAGCTTGATACCCCATTACACAGAGGGACTCAACAGATTTTATGTTTTTATATCAAATGTTTATTCTGTCCACCTGGTCAACCAAAAACATTTCTTACTGGATTTGAATCAGTTATTAAAATGTTGCTCATGGTTATTTCTATATATGTATCAGGGGTCCCCCCCCATAGACAGCCACAATTTTGTCACACAGGGCCTGGCAAAACACTTATAATTTTTCTTGCTAACAATTATTTTAAAGTAATGAGAAACTAAGAGTCCCAACAACAACTTTACTAAGTAAGGAGTTTAATCTGCCCCTGCTGCTTTCACAACATTTCTATCCTTTACTCATCTCCTGTTAATACAACAAAGTGGGGAGACAAAAAAGGAGAAAGCAAACTGTAGAGTGGATAAAGACTGAGCAAAGAGTAAGTCTTTCATAAATCAAATCTGTTATGTGTAAGACTTAGGAAAGCCCAGACAGAAAAAAAAAAAAAAAAAAAAAAAAAAAAAAAAAAAGACCTGAGGAGAAAAAGAAATGCCTTAAAGGAGAGAAAGTTATTATTAGAGGTGGTGAGGACTCCTCCTAAAACTTCCTTACATGGAGTTCTTTCAAGAGAAAATTAAATATAGATAACTTTCCTCCTGTAAGCTTCAGTGTTTTGGATGTTAAATGCTCATGTTGGCACTGTCATATCCATTAATCAACAGCAGTTGCATATCTGAATGTGTACAAATATGACCCACAATTTACTTAATTCATAATAGGATCTCAGACTGTACTAAGATAAAGATCCTTAATAGAAAGTTGTCATTAAGTATTAAGTACTGCTGCAACACTTGAATGTGTGACAACAAAAAGATTTGACTCACAAATATACTAACAATCTGTAATGCAATTTAAGAATTTAGCCAGGTTAACATGCATTGATGTGATTAACTTAGTAAGCCTTAATAACACTCATTGTCAAGTGTTCTGTCTGTGAGGTGCCCACACTTGAAAAAGAACAGACTTCGAATTTCACTCAATTAATTTTGACCAGCTAGTTCGATAGCTGATAGGTAGGTGAAAAACCTTTCAACACAAAAATAAAGATTTCATTAATCATTCAGATAAATTAAAAATGCATTATACAGAATACAAATGAAATAAAAAAAAACATACACTTCAGGAAAGCCATTTAACATAGCTAAAGCTAAATACTTTTGTCTAAACTATCATTTAACCCAGTTTAAGTTAGTTTTACATTCATTGGTTTTTAAATCACAGAGCTGAGTAATTTCAAACAACGAAGATGAAATAAACTGTGGTTCTTAAATACACAAAATGTGTCTACCTTGCATTTTACACTTTTTATAAACAATTACATTTTTAAAGTATACATTTTAAAGTTTTGCAAACATTTTAATAGAGACTTTAACCAAGGATTTTCTTTTACAAAGATTTTCCTTAAATTAAACCAAACATATTTACACTAGTTTTAAGATTTACCAAGGATTTGGGGTAACTATTTTTAGTATTAATTAACATAAATGTGGGAAACACTATCTACATAAACAATTTATTCAAAGTTAAACATTCATTTTAATAACATTTTTTTTTAAAACTTAAATGCAGTAACTATTTCCCAAAGCATAAATACATTTCCACAATTGAGCTTCCATAGTTCCCAAACATATAAGCAGCAAATATGAGTCCAAGAGCTTACCGAGCTCAAAGTCTTCCTCACAGTGGCAAGTGGATTGTGCTTTGTTTGCTGTCCTCTCAGTATGTCGCACCCAGGTCAAATGGCTGCTGCATGCATTTTAAGGTCTACTAGGCATGCCAGCCCTTGATTGCTTTAATTCAGCTCACCTGGCGGAGCAGCGCGCACCAGGCCGTGCTTAGTTGTAGAATGCACAAGGTCTAATTAGCGTCCACGTGCAAGCAACAGCATAGAGCAGGTAGTGGGCAAGAGGAGGAAGAGAAGAGTAACAGCCACACCTACGAGGTCAGCGCGACACTCATAAAATACAACTTGAATTTTTAAAGGATTGAAACTAATAAGTATAGAATTTACTATACTTAGTTTAAACAAATCTATCTGGGCATGCAAGATAGATTTGTGAAAAATCATAAACTGAGCCTGCCAGTAGTTTAGTTTCCTTCTAAAGGTACCTTAGGGCTGTAGGTGCAGTTGTCCCCTTCTATTTCTTTGTTGTTAGTTTAATGTCAGTGATATAAGCTGTGCTAGCTAGTACTGAACATGTTCCTTTTAGTTTCTCAAAACTAATTTTTCTGAGGTTTCTGATGCTCTGAGGGCTGTACTATGAAGCAAGATCAACATATACAGGGTATCTTCACATTATCTGAATTCACGTACTCTAACGTGATCGATTGAGTTTACAAAGTAGGTAAAATTATGCCTTGGGAAAAATATGAAAAGATTAAACACACAATATAGACTGCTCCAGAGCAGTGTAAGCTACCATGGCAATGTACCCCAGTCAGTGGTTAACAACCTCTGTAGGGTTAATCCTCCACTTTCCTAGATAAGATGCATGTCTTTGGCTTCACTTTAGGCTGTTTTACTTGTTATGAGTCTCCCAGATATTGTCCAAATATTGTACTGATCGTGTCAGCTGGTATTAGAGAATTTTTTGAGCACTGTAGAAATGTTACTAAGTGTGGCTGCCATTTGGTTAAAGATTTTGCAGTGAATTCTCTCACCAGTGTTTTATGCAAGCATCTATTTATTTGTTTTGTGTATCTTGGCATTTTGGTTTACACTTTAAAACCTATTGCATGCATTTTATTTATTGTGTGTGTGCATGCTGGTCATCTTAGGCAGCTATGGCCAATCAGTTGTCACATTTCTATTCTGGACAATTCACCTTTTTTTTTCCCCAATTATTTTACTAAAACCCCTATCAGCAGAAGATCCAGGGAACACTTCACCCTTCCCAGGCTAGGGTTACCGGAGGCCTGCCCAGGAGCCAGGCCCGAAGAGAGTGCCCGAGGACAAGAAGAGATATAGTCGGGCTCACCTCAAGAAGCTGTGAGCCAGGAGGGAGGGGGTGAGCGAGTCCTAAGTGATTCGCTTACGCTTACGATTCAGCACAGGAGGGAGGGGGTTAGTGAGTCCTGAGTGATTCGTTCGCTCTATGATTCAGCACAGGAGGAAGGGGGTGAGCGAGTCCTGAGTGATCCGCTTACGCTTACGATTCAGCACAGGAAGGGAGGGGGTGAGTAGCTCAAATGTGCTACTCAATCAGAGAGAGGCCTGCTCAAAATGAGACCCTTGAGCGAAAGTTGTATCACATCGCGGAACGGATCACTGCAGTTGTGAGGTCTCAGAATCAAAAGAATGACAACACCATGGAATAGAAGTTTGATACCATCATGGGGAGGCTCGCGGCTCTCCAACGGGAGATTGAGAGACCAGCGTCAGAGTGTTAAAGAGCAGCTTGAAATTCTCCTGGGCTGCTCGCATAAAAGAAAAATCAACAAAATCAACATCGTAATGCAGACACCACCACGGCGCCAGCTGCAGGCCCAAGGCTGGAGCAGAACAAACACTCCCTGATAACGACTGTATGATGACTATTCTTCCCATCCCATGCAAGGCCACCTGGATTGGCTGGAGGACTGTTTACTTAGCCTGATAGGGCAAAGGACACTGTCTCAGCTGAACTATGGACATGCACACACATACACTTACACTGATAAGCACTCACTCATCCCCCCTCCCTTTCCAATGCCTTCGATGCTTGTTGCCCCCTGGTAACACGAGGCGGGTCTGGGCCCGCGCTGGAGACGGCGCCGTTGCAGGATAGCTGCTGTGTTGCCTGGGATTACTCCTCATCCCCTACCCAACCCTGTGGCTTGTCATGTCTTTCACAATGTTGTGCTGTGGACATTCATGTGCTTTTTTGTGCAGAGGAGTTTTTTTGTTTCCTGTTCTCATGCTGTCCTACCATGGAAGCACAGCATGAGTGGAGGTCTCTTTTTTTCCTCTTGTACCTTCCCGTTGTTGTGTACATTTCAGTGTTTTCCTGTAACGCTACCGATCTCCGACTTGTAACCCCATGTGATGTATGTAAGGTCGGGGGGGGGGGTCCCATTTCACTGCAGGGCAACCTGCTTGTGACAAATAAAGCTTTGATTGATTGATTGATTGATTGATTGATTGATTAAAGAGCTCCAGTGTTGCTCTGTTCAGAGAGGAGAACTTTACACAAGCACAACAATTTCTCCAGAACTCCACCAGTCAGGCTTTTATGATTAATACAATTCTCTGGTCTGATGAAACCTAGATTGGACATTTTGGCCTGAATACAAAGTGTCATGTCTGGAGGAAACCACACACTGCTCATCATCTGGCCAATACCATCCCCACACTGAAGCATGGTGGTGGCTGCATCATGTTCTTCACCACCAGGAACTGGGAGACTGAAAATCTCTGGAAAGACCTAAAAATGACTGTGCGCTGACACTCCCCATCCAACCTGCTGGAGCTTAAAAGAATTGGTGTAGTGTTAATGTGAGTTAGCACTATAAATCTAAATAAACTGTCGGGACCTTGCCATAGTATGGGCCACATTAGTTAAGTAAGTTCTCTCTTAGCAATAATCAATGCTGCAAAGAAGTCAAATATCTCCATGTTTTGGAGTAACTGTCTGATTGGTATCAACTTCTTAAGTTCCAGCCATGAATTTTACAATGAGAGGAATACGATAATCACAAGCATCATATATTTATTCAGGTATGCTAGAATACATAGAATTTGAACTACTACCGACACATGCAGTGTCATGGAAAATGACAGAAATAATGCATCATGAAAGGCGAAGAAGGAGGTAATGAGGGAAGAGAAAAGGAGCAGAGTGAAAAGGCAAACAGTGACATGTCAGAGTTTAAGTTTGTGGGACAATAGTGTAAAATCTAAACTTTATTTTACTCTGCACTGTATTTTTCACCCTTCTCATACAGATACTATCACGGTTCTGGGTCATGTTGACCCAGCTTTCTGTTTTTCATGCTTTGGTGTTTTTCTAGATTATGATTTATGATTTGATTTATTAGTGATACTGTTTTGATTATGATGATTATTTAGTAGACTTTGGTCAGTGTCAAGTCTGTCTCTCTTTGTCTAGTCCGTGTCTTAGTAAAGTGTCTTTTGTTTCCTGTTTTACTTTGAAGGTTCTTGTTCCTGTCTGATGTCAGTGTTCCAGCTTTGCTCTCCCTGTCTCGTTAGGTCTTATTTCTCCCAGCTGTGTCCCCCTTCTGTCTCTAATTCCTTGATTACTCCCTCAGTGTATTTAAGCCCAGTGTGTCTTTGTGTCAGCGTCGCGTTGTTAACGTCTGTTCACCCTCACTTGCTGTGTGTTGATTTCCAGTCCTCCTGCATCTCAGTTTGGAGTTTTGTTTGATCTTGATGTTTTGTTCCAGCAATAAAGCTACATTTTCAGTTGAAACCTCGTTTCCTGAGAATCCTGCATTTTGTGTCCACCACTCCCGCCTGCCTGCCGCACAGCTGACCATGACAGATACATTCTTTCTCTTTATATCACATCTTTATATTTCTGAAACAGTTTGTATGTTTATTAGCACCTTTGTCAGTCATTGGATAATACAATCTGTCTCACCTCTCTCTTTTGAGCCCATTTTAATGTTTTAGGTTTATTTGTCTTTCACTTTGTGCATACTTTATGATCATGGTCGCTAAGCGCAGCTGACATAATTCAAACCTGAAATATTGTTCCAGTTGCTCTCCATCCTACAGTTTTTTTTTCTCTAGAGACAATGTATAGCTCATTACCTTTTTTTTTCTACCATTCCCCTTCCATCTCTGGACTTTTCTCTCCTTCTTTCCCCCTGCTGATTGCTCCTGCCTCTCTTTTTTACTCTTGTTTACTCAGAAGCGGCCAAAGCGGGTTGGAGTTGAGGTTGTCAGATGTTGATTTGTCTCACTGGTACTGATTGTAATCAGTCAGGGTGTGCTGCCCATTAGACTTGGATCTTTATGGAGACAGTATCTGTTGCCAGTGCTCACACTGAAAAACTATCACAACAATATACTACATCAACGCTAACCACTTAGATTTGTCATAATATCCCTGGAGGTGTGTTCATATTTTGACTACAGGAACCAGGGTTAAATTTATGGTTGTAATAGAACACTGCAAATTCGGCTTTATGGTGTCTACAGTTTTATTGTGGTGTGGATATGAATGTAGCCGTCTCTACAGAGTGGTACACAATAAACCTGATAAATACACTTTTTATTCCCTCAGTCTGTCCACCCCCCCCCCCACACACACACACACACACACACACACACACACACACACAATTTTCTATCCAGTCCCCTGTGTCTGGCCCCACACAGAGTAAAGCTGTAGATTACAGTAGAGGTGAACACAGGCCACCCGTGCTTAACAACGATATGTTGCCCATTCAAGGTCGTGCTTGACAACACACACACACACACACACACACACACACACACACACACACACACACACACACACACACACACACACACACACAGAAATACCACATTCTAAGAATTTGAAAAAGGCCTATTCACCACTACATATGCTGCGCCAGAGTTCCAAAGGTCAACAAGAGGAGGCAAAAGGTTTTGAAAGTGAAGTAAATGCAATAGATCTTTCTCTAGATTTTTCATTTCTTTCTTTTTTCTTCCTTTTTCTTTTGTTTGTTTGTTTGTTTGTTTTTTTGCTTTTACAACTTTATGTTGATGTCCATTTCTGTAGCATAAAATTCAACTTTAGCTGATTAAAGACTGCTGAATTCCTTCCGAGAAAATGGAAGGAAATACTTTCCATCAAATCACTGAACCTAGCTCTTGCCATAATTGGCTCTACACTGACTCTATCACTCTGTCCAAATCTGTAATATGCCCACATAGGTTTCTTACATTGCCATTAAAATTGGGTAAAAACAGAAACATGTCTCTGTGAAGGTAAATACTATTGATTTATTAAAGCTTATCTACCATTTTACCATGGCACCTTAAGTCTAAAACTAAACCTGGTAATACAGGTGGCTTTAGTGGAATGGTGCATGAACACATGATGGTTTTTGCATTCATGACAAGTTGGGTATATATTGTGTTCTGTTACTTTTTTACTTCTTTTTAGTTTTATACTGCGGTGAATTGTAACACTTCAGCAAGTCGGTGTCAGGGTCAATTCAGACTCACGAAAGCGAAGGCTAAGAATTATTTTTGCAAGGGAAAAAGAAGCAAGAAAGACAAGTGAGTGTATGTTTGTGTTTCTCTGTCAGCTCATGTTAAACAGAATGACAGCATCAGGGCGACAGGGGTTATGCCTGTCTCCAGTAAATTACTCTCTTCTTAGTAGGGGTCCTCTCTCTCTTGCTCTCTCTTTCTGTGTGTATGTGTGCCTGAAATGACCACACACAGTTATAGCCCTCAAGGTTAATTGACCGCAAGCAGAGCACTTGTTCTTCCAAATAGACATTCAGGGTTAGGGTCTGCCTCCAACTCTCTCCCCTGACCTACAAGATATCATTATCAGCTCTCTTGTATCCTTCTTCCTTTTCTGGCTTCTCTAAACACAAAGACCCACAGAGACAGACACTGCCCCAGAGAACCATAATGCTCCCTTATTAACACACCACTGTTTCTATCTATAGCAGATTGTAAATTCAGTTATTTCCAATATATCCTGGGGAAAAGAGACTCATTTGAATGAGTGGTATGTTTTACACTAGAGTGGTGTGAGAGAGTTTATGAAACAAACATGTCCATAACAAGTGGGAATCCCTGTAGCCTCAGTCCTATACATTGCTTTGACAGTGTAAATGTTACAGAAAACAGCTTAGAAAGAACTTCAAAGATCATATTGCGTCTCCGCTCACTTTCAAATAAACCTTTCTTTAAGGACCTAAAAAGTTATACCTTCCTTTATAGCTTACAATAAAACTGTGTTTATGCCTGTGTGTACTTGGTGTGATATGAAAGTAAAGATATGTTATTAATTCCACTGCGGATAAATGAAAGTGATGCTTATTAGTCTACCCTTGTGCTTTACAGCATAATAAAGAGTGCATGACTGTGTAAATAGTGGCAATAACCTAAAGTCTGATCAAAGATGATGTTGGTATAACAAAATCTTTTCTACCTTTGAACTTTGATCCTTTGTTATCTCAAAATTGCATCACCACATGGTTATTTGTGCAGAATTGTAATGTCCCTGTTTAGTGTTTATACATCTCTTCTACTTAGTTCTCTCTCTTGCAGTAGCATGTTGTCCCTCAAGTCAGGGGCTAGATCCTGAACACATTGTTGATGTGGGTCCATAGGAGGTGTTGAAGGCTGGACTGAGACTGAGGTCCTCCCCATTTCAATCTGTCCAGTGTCAAAGAAAAAAATAAATGAATTCAAGCTAAGCTTGTCAACTTAGAAAGTTAAACATTTAGAATTTTACCACTAGGAGGCAGACCTTAAATGGCCAACCAAGTATAAATGTCACTGGTAACCTGGGGTGAGATCTATAGTATGAGTCGTGACATTTCACTTTGGCACATGATGAATAACTGGAAAACAAGTTATAACTTTCATTTGTCTTTGTGACAACATGTGATTAACGACTTATCCAGCAGGCCAACAGAAAAACAGACAGGAAACAAAGTGGAGTTAATGCTTAACTTCCATTATTGCCACTGCCTTTTCAGATTTCTTTTGTAGTTTGCCAGTGACAGACTGGCAACTGATTCTGACTCAGTAATGATGACATTTATAGGTTATTTACCTGAATCTATGATATAAACTGTCAGTGGTCCAGTTGTATTGCGGATAGTGTATGTTTGCATGTATGCTTATGTACTGAAGTACTTTTTTGAGTATGAGCCAGGATGCACCACTTGATGTGTCTCCCACCGTTTTACTCAGTTAGCATCGCTGGCTAATCATGGCAAATGGGAGTTAGCAGGGAGGTTAGATTGGCATAAGTTGGCATTAACTGGTGCATTAGCAAGTGTTGGGCAATTACTTTAATGATGTAAATTGGACTGAGATTTCTCTCCGCACAGGAAGTGAATGAGAGAAATGCAACAATGATTATGATTAGGCAGCTAATTATAGTACCTGCTTATTGCTGCACATATGCAGAGACAGACTGTTCATTTAGACAACAGGCAGGGATGCTTGGTGTGATGACTGATTGCAATATTTTTTGGGTGTGAGTGTGTATGCACTGCCATCATTTTGACAGCTCTTTGAGTGATTGTACTGATTGAGAGATAAAGTCACTTTTCGTTTACATTTTTTTTTATCTAGCATGATAAAAAAATGTGATATCCACTAGTAGTGGATATCGTGATATCCACTACTAAAATCCACTGCATTTTAGTAGTGGATACAGTATTGAAACAGGTTTGGTGGTTTGGTTGGTCCGATTCTAAAACAAGCATATTAGGCGACGGGGTGAGTAGACTGCTGGCAAATGTAAAGGGTATATATAGGTTATTAATCTGACAGACCTGTCCAGCTTTTATCCTTCTTTTTGCTGAGTCTGTGCTCTGCATTGCATATGGCTGAATTAATAATATTGTTGTTTATTAGGAAAATATGGAGCACACCAAATTAGGGGCAGGGATAGCTCAGTAGGTAAAGTGGTCGCCCCATGATCGGAAGGTCGGCGGTTCGAATCCACTTAACGGCTACCCTGAGGTACCCCTGAGCAAGGTACCGTCCCTACACACTGCTCCCCAGGCGCCTGCTTAGTGGGCTGCCCACTGCTTCACTGAGTGAATGGGTCAAATGCAGAGAAAAACAAGTAATTTCCCCATGGGGATCAATAAAGTATCCATTATTATTATTATTAAGGGTTTATGCAATGAAGATTAATATAGTTAGGCATACAACACACTGTTACACATTTCTTTTATAAAGAAAACCATCTTGCATTAACATCCTGCAACCAACAAGATACAGTTGTGAGATTGTGGAAAAGAAAACAGAGAGTTGAAGTCCACACAGTCAATTGCGATCTGATATACAGGTTTTGCATGAATGAAATTCTTGACAAGAAAACTTGCCTTTTGATATAAAATAACAAGGATGAAATGTAAAACTACTGCCTTTTGTGTGGAGATAGTGCTGTCAGCAATTGTTGTATTTATTTATTTTGGTTGTGATAATAGCCATAACCTTTTTGGGAAGTAGGGGACAAATGGCGTGTGACTGTCTTGTTGCTCTGCATGTTTCTATGTTTAGCACAGACTGCCTCTAGGCCTCAGCAGGCTGCTGCTGTACGCCTGCTGATCTGCCCAAAGTGACAGAACAATAAAGGGAAACAGCAACACATTTACAGATAGACAAAGAACCATGACTACAGGTTGTACTGCAAAAACTCGAAGATAAACAGGCTCACACACAAAGAGACACAGACGACCTATATGTCATTTGTTTTTTTGTATGTTAAGGTGTATTCATATGTCTTTGGCTTCCTCCAAAACAGATTAAACAGACGGTGTCTGACCTTTTTTTGTCCGGACTGGGCTTCACTGACAGCCCCCCACCCCCCAAACCTAGTGTTAGACCACCATCCTGTTACCAAACTGCTGGGGGATCCGGCTAAAGTGCTACTGCAGGGTAATTGGACCATCTGACTGCCAGTTGAGACTTCTAGGAAGCCTGACACAGTTCTCCCTTTCACTGAGACAAGGGGGTATTTGTGAGAAATTCACCATTTGCTACATGTGTCCATTCTATAGAATCAATGTCTTACAGTTTACTGTTTAAAAACTCAATTTGTCCTTTCCTACAGACTTTAATTATAAAGACAGAGAAAGAAATGGTGAAGCGCCAACTGTTATATACTGATATGATACTAAAGTGGTTTGGACTTTTTACTGTAAAGTGAATGCACATCAGACACTGTACAGTCTCTGATCAGCATTTATTGTCAACAAGTGACCTGATGACCTCATGGAAAATAACTTGGCCTTCTGTAACCAAGTCTTTATTCTCTCGCTTCTCCAAGTTAGACACATGCTGAACATGGGATAATTGCTCATTTTGAAATGTGCCAGATTAGCTGACCCCATAAAACAATACTGCCACAGAGCTCCCAGAAAAGAATTAGAATCTCCAAATGAGTTTTTATTTTGGGTTACATCCATTAGTAATAAAGAGAGTTGAATCCCGTTGTGACAGTGCCTAGGTCATGATAAGGTCAGGGCTGATGAAATGTCAAAGGTCAGAAGGAAGTGAAGTTACAGGCGGAATTGAAACATCATTACTCAATATGAGAAGAAATCAATTATTCACTGCATTAAAAGAGAAGTAGACTCAGATGGGTGGGGGGTGGGGGGAGTGAGGTCAAACACACTCAAAAGCCTGCACTTGTGAATTTGATAACACAGGCTACAACCTTTATAAGTATAAGACTGTCACGGTCTGGCTGACAGACCGTGGGGATATGGGGGAATGAGGACCCAAAACGCATGGTTCTGCGATGCAAACAATGCACTTTATTTACAGTGAAGGTAACAGATGCATAATAAATCCCCTTTGCTCCCTAGACTCCCATTTGTGTGTTCCCCTCCGACGTCCGTGCTCGTGCTCCCGGCACGTTTCTGCACACCCTGTGCGTGCTGCCCTTCTGGTCCCTCGTTCCACCTGCAGGACAATACAGAAGCAGCCGTTAAACACTGAACCCGCGCGCACACACACACACGATCCGCACTTCCTAATACTACAGACTGACTTGGCGTCTTAGCTTAATGATCCCGCGCCAGTGGGAGCTCCAACACTCTCCTAAGTAGCTCCCCCGACGAGCCCTGATCACCAACAGGTGTGTGGCAGGAACTTCAGGTGTGGCCAGTCCTCCTGCAGGGCCACACCCATCTGGCCTGCATGTGGCTGTTCTCCATCCTCCAGCCACACATGTACACACCCTGCCTCTACATATGTGTAGAGGCAGGTCTACACATATCTGTGTTTCAGACAGAGGGATAAGGCTCCCATTAGAAAGAGGAAACAACCCTCCCTTCCTCCTCCCCCCCCCCCCCCCCCCCCCCCTCCTTCCCTCCCCTCCCTTCCTTCCCTGAAAAATATCTGCCAGTAATGGGCTGCTGACTAACACAGAGGACAGGGTTGTCTCATGATACAAAACAGTGGGTAACGTCTTGTCCTTTGCAGGGAGCAAGTCCCTTATTCCCCAACCACTTAACAGAACTGGGCATCAGGCAGTCAGAACATCATTGTGTTGAACAGTGTCTTGGTGCTAGACAGTCTTGCAATCTACTGTAGTTTTTAAATGCAATATATGACTCGTCACACAGAAATGTCTACGTCATAGGCACCACACTCTCCCACAGTTTTAGACAGTGAACACTTTCTTAAAGCCTTTATTTGCAACTATGTTACTAATACTTACTAAAAAAAATGGGAGGGTTAAGTAACGTTAAAGTAAGTGTACCCTGCAAACTAGTGAAAACACTTTCAAATTAGAAAAACATGAACACAAACAAAAACATGGCTCACGTCTTTATTAGTTTTCATGGGTTTGAGATAGATATCGGACAAACGAATGATTCTCACATCTGGCTCCTCCATCATTGTCTACTTACCTGTGTGTGCAGAGTTTGCGATGGAAATCCTCTGGGGGACCGGTCTTGGCTTGTCCTAAATTTTGTTGGCATAAGATGCTTAAAACAGCTGTGGCACAAATTGTGACCCATTTCAGCAAGACAAGGAAATCAAACTAATTGTTTCTTCATGTAAATCTTGAATGGTTGGACTACAAAAAGAGAATAATTCAAAATTTCCTTCAACAGAAATAACAGCCAGAAAGCCTAACTGTGTCAAAGCCAAACAAACTTTCAAAGCCATATAGAAAATATATCATGGCTATCTTTCAGACATTTTCAATGTGTGTTCATCCATTAGTCTCTGAACACAATATAGAACATAATCAAATTAGCCAAAAGATTACAGTGGTGCTATAAAAACAATGTGAAGAGGCTTGCTGTCTTCCTGTAGTGTATCTTTTTTCCCCCAAAGTAGTGCAGTTATTTTGAGCTCCAGTATAACAAAACAAAAATAACAACAAAAAAAATATATGAATCATGGATGCATAAATACATGTAAATGCATGTTAAAGCCAAATTATTGCCATGGTATTATGTATTGTCAGAATCAGCCCACAATACCAGAAATCCTTAGACCCTGCTGACCTGATCCAGTGTCTTGTAGTGATGGGATTTCCGTCTCTTTTTAGAGAACCGGCTCTTTCGGCTCGGCTCGCTAAAAAGCGCCGGCTCTTTTGGCTCCGAACCGGCTCTTCAGGTTGTTTTGTTGCTCTAATTAATTTATTATTAGCAACAATATAAAATTATGCACAAAAGGAATTTCTAATGTAAAAAAAAGTGGTTTTATTTATATATGTTTATATATAAATATATGCTGTGGCCCCTAGAGACAAAACACGTACAAACTCCAAAAAGCATGTACAAATTCCAAAACACATTTCTAGCGTTAACTGAACTTCCAAAACAGAGCTACTTGCTGGCTTGTGTAGCCACTAAGTAACAAAAGCTCAACATTGCGCCTAGCATTCTGGAGCACTTCTGTGGTCTTTTGTACGTTGCTTCGGGGTTCATAACTGTTTTGAAGTTTGTACGTGCTTTGTCTCTAGGGGCCACCGTAAATATGCTTTTATTTATTCACTCCACATAAAATGTAATAAATAAATCATATAATACAAAAACCAACTATTCACATTTCAACTTTTAACTATTTACATTTTCAGCTTTTTCCTTTTAAACAAATTTAAAGTGAAACAACACAAAACACTGCAAACCACAACACAATTAAATATAAATTAAAATATGAAAACAAAAAGAAGATGCATATTCTCTGTCATATGGGCCTGCATGAATAAACTTTCTGAATCCTTTATCATCTGCAACTGAAAATAGTTGTGGATGATTACTATACCTTTCTAATGTGACGTTGTTGTCCCTGGCTCTCTTTCTCTCTCTCTCTGTCCCTCCCGCTCTGTCCCTTTGCTACTGCGAGTGTAACTACCGCCCCTCCCCCTCTTCCCAGCGCAAAGCACAAGGCTCGCATGTGGAGTGAAGCGGGAAAAAAAGTGCAAAAGAGAGGGTGAGAGAAAGGGAAAAAAAACCCAAAACCCACGGCTCGCGTCGTTCACGTCAAAGATTCGGCTCTAAGAGCCATTTCGTTCGCGACCGACACATCACTTGTGTCTTGATTCAGAAACAATATTTCTGGAACTCTTTATAGGTGTCACGGGGTCTTCTCCCTAACTTCTCCCGAACAAATGTAGGCGTAATCAGGAAGCGTTCAATGTGTATAGTTTATTCTGCCGGCTCCCAGGTGCACAAAAGATTATTTACAAAGAAAATCAACAACTGACTTAATTCAAAACAACCAAAAAAATCTATATACAAAATACAAGAGGCTAAGACAGCCTACATGTTACCCTCACTGTAACATCTCACAGAATGCCCCGGTAGACCCTGACGGCCTCCTCTTATATCCCATTGCCCCTCCCACAGGGCATAATAATCATCCCTTTATCATTTCTTTCCCCAAAACACTCTTTTTTGCTCAGCTTATTTCCAGCTGTATTCCTACAATACATATACCTACATTTATGGCCCCTTCCAGGCAGCCTACAGTGTTTCATAATAAAAATAAATAAACAAAAAATAATGCAGTTCACGTGACCTTTCCAAGTGCGCAAACCCACTATTTGAACCCCGGAACACCCTACCATCGTCTTGCCCAACTACTCGTATAATCGGCGATCAGTTTACACGACCGGCTTTATTAAAGGTAAGTGGAAAAAAATATGTTGGCCACCCTCTGTGCCGCTCAAAATATAGCTCTCACCCGTTTCTGTTTATCTGCCTGCCTGACTAAAAGACGTGCAGCCACGGTGACCCAGCACAACAAGTGTAGAATCTAATGGTGGTTGTGCGTGTATTCGCTCAGTTCAGCTGTCTGTGGCCCGGGACGGTGAAACTCCATCACAATAGGTACACACAATTTTTCACTGATGTAAATATTATTATTTTTTTAATTTTAGGTTAGGCTACTGTAAAATTTTAATGGTTCATATCCACATTTAATTGCAGTCGGGGTTCATATTTTCATTTGCAAATTATTTCTTCTATTTAAATTTCTGTCCTTCAGTTAAGAGAAATGATTACCTGCTAATTGGCCATAATATATAAATTGTAATATTCCTAGTTCCTTTTTTGTATGTGTGCCATGGTGGGCAAAAGCTGTCTCTGAAGCCAAGTGGAATATCAATGATATACAAACTATTCTTGTCTCCCTATGTACCTATGTGTGTGCGCCTTGTCTGGCCACCAAGTATGCAATGAGTTTTGTACCTTCTGTGAAAAATTGGTTGAGAGCTTATTTTAAGTAATTGTTTATTAATGTAATTTATTTTTGTATCTTTATTTTTTTAATTACAATTAACAAAACTGGGGGAAGAGTAATTAAGCCAAATCAAAATAGAAAACACTTATACACATTGACCTTTCAGTTCAGCATTCTCCTTTCAGGTGAATATTCTCAACATTTATGCTAACAGAAGAGGGGGGTTATGCATTTTCCTGCATTAGCAGTTTTTTCTGGTTGGTCAGGGCAACTGCGGGGTGCAATTTAAACTGTGGCATTTATAAAGTCAGCAAAGAGGCACAGAAAAGAAGATCAGACACCAGCGAGGGAGGATAAGAAAGACAGACGCAACAACATTGTCATCCCCTATGTAGCCGGTGTATCAGAAAAACTTAGGAGAGTTTTCTCTAAGCATGACATCCTAGTGTACTTCAGACCCAGCAACACACTCAGACAAAAACTGGTTCACCCGAAAGACAAAACTCCAAAACACAAACTTAACAATGTGGTGTATGCTGTACAGTGTATCCTGTACAGTGCAGCGAGGAATGCCCAGACCTCTACATTGGAGAGACCAAACAGCCACTTCACGAGCGCATGGCACAACATAGAAGAGCCACCTCCACAGGACAAGACTCAGCAGTCCATCTGCATCTTAAGGATAAAGGACACTCTTTCGAGGATGCCAATGTTCCCATTTTGGACAGAGAGGACAGATGGTTTGAAAGAGGAGTGAAAGAAGCCATCTATGTCCACTGTGAGCGACCATCTTTGAACAGAGGCGGGGGTTTATGACACCAACTGTCTGCTTTCTATAATCCAGTTTTGAGTTCCCTCCCCAGACGCCTTAACGTCCACTCACATCCTGGGCCATCTGACCTCAGAAAATTGCATAAGATAAGATAAGATAAGATAACCTTTATTAGTCCCACACGTGGGAAATTTGTTTTGTCACAGCAGGAAGTGGACAGTGCAAAAGTTATGAGGCAAAAATTAGAATACAATAAGAATAAATACAGTACACAACTGTACAGAATAGAATAAAATAAAATACTATATACAGTAGAATAAAATAAAATAAATATACAATAAGATAAAAATAGAATACAAATACAAATACTATATACAACTGAGTAAAAATACAACGATGACAGAAAGGATTATTGCACTTAGTATTATTGCATATGTATGGATGTGTGTGCTTGATCAGTTAAAGTCTTTATTATGGAGTCTGACAGCAGTGGGGAGGAAAGACCTGCGAAATCTCTCCGTCCCACACCGTGGGTGCCGCAGTCTCCCACTGAAGGAGCTGCTCAGTGCTGTTACAGTCTGCTGCATGGGGTGGGAGATGTTGTCCATCAGGGATGACAGCTTAGCCGCCGTTCTCCTGTCACTCACCACCTCCACTGGGTCCAGAGGGCATCCTAGAACAGAGCTGGCCCTGGGGATCACCCTGTTCAGTCTCTTCCTGTCCCCAGCAGAGATGCTGCCGCCCCAGCAGACCACGCCATAAAAGATAGCAGAAGCCACAACAGAGTCATAGAAGGTCTTCAGGAGTGGGCCCTCCACTCCAAACGACCTGAGTCTCCGCAGCAGGTACAGCCTGCTCTGCCCTTTCCTGTAGAGGGCGTCTGAGTTATGAGTCCAGTCCAGTCTATTGTTCAGATGAACACCAAGGTACCTGTAGCTGTCCACAGCCATATACTTCCGGCGCCCCCCGTGTGCGGCAGCCTGTTACAGCAGCTCTGCTCATTCTGAGTTTCTTTCTTTCTTATCTTTTTTCTCGTAATTTTTTTATAACTAACGTATTAGTAATTAGACTCTGCAACCATGTTCTACCGTTTTGTGCTAGTCCTGGTCGTTTTTCTCAGTTTATTTCTACTTTTTTCACCCGTGTCTGGGGACCCAGAGCAGAGATCCTTTGTTTACAGTAAGGATCAGCTGTTAGCGCTGAGTCCTGCAGCGGTACTGCCGGCGGACAGACCCGATATTCCCAGCGAGCTGAGGAGGAAAAGACGGGGGTGTCGTGCTGGGAAGGAGCGCCGTCGCCCGAGAAGGAGACGTTATCGACCATCTCTTCCTTCTGTAATTATTGGAAACGTAAGATCTTTGCCCAATAAGATGGATGAGCTCATGTCGCTAACCTGGTCACAGAGGGAGTACCGGCAATGTAGCATCATGATGCTAACGGAGTCGTGGCTAACATCGCTAACTCCAGACACAAGCGTGACACTACCGGGATTCCAGCTGCTGCGAGCGGACAGGACCAGAGACAGCGGTAAGAGGAAAGGAGGGGGACTGGCAGTTTTTGTGAACGACAGATGGTGTAACCCTGGGCACATTGAGGCTGTGGACAGCTTCCCATGATAAGGTGGGGCCAGGTTTCACAATGGGACCCACATCCATTTTCACATCTTGACCTCAGGTGATTAGAGGATCATCAGGGGGTCCTTTTGTCCCTCTTTGGGGTGAAACTCCCACTGGGTTTAAATCTGGGACTCTCTGCCATTTGACCTAAGAACTGAAAAAGCTTCTCGGATGAGAGGTGAAACATCTTCAAGCAACTTAAAGAAGCCAGACGCTTTTCTTTGCCATCTCCTTTGACGTCTCAAGAGTTCACACAATTTTGAATAAAACAGCATGGCAAGGTTTTTTTGTTGTTGTTTTTTTGAATGAGTTAGTTCCCTAAAATAAGCATTATTTGCACACCCTCTAGTCCCTCTTCTTAAAAAAAAGAGAACCACCACTTCAGTGTGCCAGTCCAGAGGCATCGGTCCCAACTTCAGCATGATTTTGCAGGGATGTATCAACCAAGACATCCACAGCCTGTTGATAATACTGGAGATCTATGCCTGTTTGAAGATAATCTTTTCAAGACTGCTGATAATTGTATTTCAAGTGTTTCAAGATAGGCATTTTATTTCTATTGTTCCTATGAATTAACCCCAGAAAGAAGAGTTTAACTGATCTAGCAACTTTTCTTGAGGTACACTATATGAAAGTGTACAAAGATAGAGCAAACATTTGTATATTTTGATTCCTTGAAGTTTCCATCTATCCATTTTCTGTCACCAGGTTGTGGGGACATCAGTCAAAGCAGAGGACTTTGACTCCCCCATCACCAACTACCCAACTCTAGCTCTTCTTGAGGGACACCAAGCCCAAGCCAACCAGCAGCTGTAATCTCTCCAGTGTGTCCTAGGTTTGCTGAGAAAGGACATGACAGCCCTCAAGCAAACCTCTCATTACAGATGTATGGGGCTCATAACAATAGGCCTCTTACGCCATACTTCAGAAGAACCCCTCCATAAGACATTCCAAGGCACACAAATTCCCAAAATAGATGCCTGGGCAAACTCCAAGAAATCTAATATCCTCAAAGCTAGTCCAGTGTTCTATGACCCGGATGACAGATATGTGGTTGGATCTGAGGTGTAACCAATGGATGTAATCTCTTTTAAAGTACCCTGGCATAGAGTTTCCTGAGGTGGCTGAGCACAATGGTGGTTCTCTTAAAAAATGAGAACCACCATTGTCCATGCTGGAGGTGAGAGAAAAGAAGGAGAAATGTTAAAGGTTTAAAAGGAACTCAGTAAAAGAGCTTGAAGTTGAATAGAGAATCATCAGTTGAGATGAAGGTATGTGTAAAGAAAAGCCCATATCCACAAAGCAACTGCAGTGGCTGTGTGTTTTGGGCCACAGCAGTGAATGTGCATAAGTGCGTGAATGTGAGAGAATGTAGTAGTTACAGGTTAGTAGAAAATCCTCAATGGCTCAATTATACAGCCTTGTATGACCTGGGGGGACTGTTTGATAGGTCTATTAGCTCATAGTGAGGGTACCAATGTTGCCAATGGGACCAATTCTTTAACACAAACCACAACCCTAGTATCCATACAGAGAAGTCTCCACACATATTCACAGTAGCAGACACACACATGCGCGCGCGCGCACACACACACACACACACACACAGACACACACACACACACACACACACACACACACACACACACATATTGCTGAATGATTCAGGAAATGGTCGGTCTAGAGGTGCAATCTTCTTTATGTCACATAATGACTGCTTTTTGACGCAGCTGGCAAAGGAAACAGTACACAATACTGGAGTGAGTGCAACTGCAGTTTTCATGGCATATTAGGAGTAATGTCTTACTGTTGTTAAGGTTCAAAAATTGAGGAAGGGTACAAGAGGTGCTCGAAGAATAACCACACTGGTCCGGCCGGGTGAAGTCAAACGAAGATTTTAATTCACACGTGGGAAGATCACTAGAAACAGCAATTGATCTTCGACTTAATCAAAGCATAAACAGATATTTTATACCGTCAGGGCTTAAATTTAATGACGCCCCTTCAACGTCACAGATACATTTTATACATAGATCAAATCAAAACCACAATGACTTTTGACACCGTTTAAAAGAACAATTGTCTTCTATCTTCACCACAGGTGCTTCCTGTCACTGCCGGATGCTCGCTTGTCATCCTGACACCTCAGCAGCAGTTCTGCGACAAACTGCTCTTTTTGCAACCCCAGCAAAACATGATTAAACTTTCACCTATAAATGATTCTCTAACTAAGTGTGTGTGTGTCTGTGTGCTAACCACAATTGCACCCTGTTTCACCTCGCGACTAGCTCCTAACCTCTAACCAGACAGAGAGACAGAAGCCACTCTGATATGTAACAACAGAGACTATGTATGTGTCCTCTACTAAATAAATGTTTTAATCAAGAGCCCCTACTAAAAGCTTAATACAAGAATATGAACATATAAAAGATATTAAAATGAACTGTTGTGTAAGCATGTACTGCAATTCCTTCTATGTTCTAGTTTTCCCTCAGCATGGATCATCTAGACACTCTCACTAGATGAAGCTCAAAACCATTAATGAACCTGAACATCAACTCAAATAAGCACAGATATGCAATATGTATAAAATAGTTATAACTGCACCTGGAATACAAAGTTAACATCATCATAAACATCTTAAGGCCATCTTAAAGCTATCTGTTACATTGTTAAAGCAATGATCATACTGCAGATTATATTATGCTGGTAAAATACTTTTTGTTCATCCCCACACTGTATTCCCAAACATTTTGGTGGACTTTACACTCACCGTACATGCATCATATGGTAATTTAGTTTTGGCCAACTTCTCTTTAAGTTCTGACCTTGTCCACCTCTGGACTACTTCTAATGCTTTTGCTATTTTAAAATTGCACCCTAGAAGTCCTGTTCTGCTCACTCCTGTTGTGACTTTGAAATTTCAGTCTGGACCTTGCATAAAAAAGAAACCATCAACTTCTATTTCAAATTGATTCAACTTTTATGTTGTACTGGGTCTTCCCCAGGGTCAAGTAGGTTTTTTGTTTCTTGGTTTGTTTGTTTTGCCACACAAATATGTCATACCTCTCCAATTGCTGTTTTTTTGTTTTAATGTGAATTCTTTCCACGTGAATTTTAAAGAGAAGTTGAAGGGTTAGTTTTTGGGGGGTTTTTGTGTTTTTTTTGGAGGGGGGGGGGGGGGGGGGGGGGGTGTTTTTTTTGTTTTTTTTTTGACAAACTAGAGGAAATCAAATGCTGCATCACAGATGCACTTCTTCCATGCAACTGTAACATTATGAAACAGAAACTCAACACTCAAAGAATCCATCCATCCATTCATTTTCTCAAGGGCTTATATGTTCTAGAGTGGCTATCATGGGGAGAGAGTTGTAAACCCTAGACAAGTTGCCCACCCATCACAAGTCATCACATCACAGAAAGATACAAGGAGTGCATGTAAACTCAACACATAAAGGCCCAAATTCTTATACAATATACATTAATTTTGTTGCAATGGATCAACCAATTCTCCATCTCTGACAATGCCTTTGTCTCATTCTATGCTTTTTTGTTATCTGACACTGTTTAATTATCTAAAATATCTCAAAACAAGCACTTTTTCAAAGTTTTGTATTGATCTAGGCAGAGTTTATATTTGGAGTGAATGTGCTCAGGAAGGTTACAATATTGATGGCTTTATTTGCAACAAGGCAAGCCTTTGTAAAAATCCAAGTTAATTATGACAATATCCAATCAATTCTGCACTGGTGTAAGATATGAAATGACTTTCAAAGAGTTTCCTCAAGCAATGAGAGAAAAACTTTAGGTCTAGACTAAATCAATCGTGAATTTAAAATTGATTAATTAAGTGTTCTTATGTGTGTGTGTTGTCTGTTCATGCTTTGTTTTCTTTAACCAGTAAGGTAAACATTACAAGAATATGCATAGTTATTTGACCATGGTGTACAACCTTTGATGCTGTGTGTGGTTGTTTGGGACCAATAATTTCATTTTCAGACAAAAAGGCAACAAACAGCAAGGATTTCAAGGTTTAAAAAACATGTACAAGGTGGAAGATGCCAGCTAGTGCATTTAACAGTAGATATGTGCAGAGATGCACGCAGCAGTTCTTCAGAAAGAACAAAAAAGAAAAAAAATCCTCATTTGCCCCAGGAAGACACTGTCCTCCAATCTTACCATTTTTCCTTAGAATGAGATGAAGATACATAATGAAGAAATGCATTTTGGCATCTAGCACAGACCTTTTATTGTGTTAAAAAGTGCTGTGACTACAAGACTCCATAAGTACTTGGTAATACCTGACGAGTTACAAATAATTTCACAAAATATACTTAAAGAGAATGCATGGACATCTCTTTATCTCAGTCGGTGATCCCCACATGCTTCAAAGAGTCCATCATTGTTCCTGTCCCGAAGAAACCCCACCCTGCTTCTCTCAATGACTATCGCACTGTAGCCCTCACCTCAGTAGTGATGAAGTGCTTTGAACGCCTGGTCAGAGACTTCATCATTTCTTCACTACCAGACACACTGGACCCACTACAGTTCGCTTACCGTCCAAATCGTTCCACAGACGATGCCATCTCTCATCTCCTCCACACATCACTCACTCACTTGGACACTAGAAGGGGGAATTATGTTAAAATGCTCTTCATAGACTACAGCTCTGCATTTAACACCATAATTCCCTCCACACTCACCACCAAGCTGGAGCATCTGGGACTCAGCTCATCTATGTGTCAGTGGATCTCCAACTTCCTAACTGGCAGACCACAGGCAGTAAGGATGGGCGGACATGTCTCAGCCTCCACCACTCTCAGCACTGGAGCCCCCCAGGGGTGTGTTCTGAGCCCCCTGCTGTACTCTTTGTACACATATGACTGTGTGGCCACTACCAGCTCCACCACCATCATCAAGTTTGCTGACGACACCGTCGTGGTGGGCCTGATCTCTGATAACAACGAGACGGCCTACCTGAAGGAGATTAGGAATCTGGAGAACTGGTGCCAGAGGAACAACCTCCTTCTAAACGTCAGTAAGACAAAGGAGCTGATAGTGGACTTCAGCACTAAGCAGGAGAGGAACTACCAGACCCCCGTCATCAACGAGTGCCCAGTGGAGAGAGTGGACAGCTTCAAATACCTCGGAGTTCACATCACGCAGGACCTGTCATGGTCCTGTCACATCAACACCGTGGTGAAAAAGGCCCGACAGCGTCTCTACCACCTCAGACGCTTGAGAGACTTCCAACTGCCCTCCAAGGTGCTCAGGAACTTTTACTCGTGCACCATAGAGAGCATCCTGGCGGGAAACATCTTAACCTGGTTCGGGAACAGCACCATGCAGGACAGACGAGCTCCACAGAGGGTTGTGCGATCAGCTGAGCGCACCATCCGCTCCGAGCTCCCTGACCTGCACTCAATCTACAGCAGGCGGTGCTGGACCAAGGCCAGGAAGATCGTGAAGGACCTCAGTCATCCCAACAACAGACTGTTCTCTCTGTTGAGGTCAGGAAAGCGATTCCGCTCCCTGAAGACCAACACAGAGAGACTGAGGAGGAGCTTCTTCCCGCAGGCGATACGGTCTCTCAATCACACCACCACACAGTACTGACCCACACATATGGTTCTTACACACACACTGGACTTTCTGGACTTTGGTTTTGCACAACACTGGTCACTATATTCTTCATTTCCGGTTAATACTTGTACAGCTGCTGTTATTGTGTATATATTTATTTATATTTAGATTTCTTCATACATTCTTATATAGTTCTATATTGTGTATTGTGTATTTTGTTGTACAGTTATTTTATTTTCAACTTTAATTTATATATTTATCTTTATCTTATTCTTCCCAGTTAAATTTACCCTTCATTCTAATTTGTGTTGTACAGTTATTTCATTTTTAACCTTAATTTATATTTTATTCCTTCCTAGTTAAATTTACCCTTTTTAATTTTTCATATTTATTTCCTATCTTATTCATAGCCTTTTCCTTTTTTGTTCTCTTTAGGTCACGAGCAGTTGTCCAAGCATTTCACTACATATCGTACTGTGTATGACTGTGTACGTGACAAATAAAATTTGAATTTGATTTGGAATAGGTGGGAGTAAGTGTGTATGTGTGTGGGTACTGTATGTGTCTGTGTGGTTGCATTGTGTTCAAACTGAGGAAATATACTCATAAGAAATCAAATAATAAAATTTGCTGGCTGTGTTAGTCTGGCTGTGTATATCATCAGAATAATCATTTCTTATTATGCACCCAATGTGTGTGATACATAATGATACAGTCATGATAGTGAGAACAGCAATTTAAAACTATGACATGACCAAAAACACTATAATCATGTGCAATGGACTTGCAACCTTGTCGCCTTTAAAATGGTTGCTTTGAAGACAGCCAGGTCTGCAACCACTTCCAGTTAACAACAGTCTTCAACGTGACCTTCGTGCATTAAGAAGGCAGTGATAATATGGCAATAGTACGGATTAAGTCTTCTATCAGTATACGATTGTGTCGGGTGAAGTTGACAGTTACATGCAATTGGTTATTTACTGTGGTAAGTTGGTGAGAATTACAAATCTGCTGCTGTCTACATACAGAATCTCATATTAACTACTTACTTACATTCACTTGGTCAACGTTGCTGTTGTAATTAAATGTGCTATATAAATAAATAAATGATAAACGATTCACAATCCAGCCAAAAGTTTAAAAAACAACCTTGCTTTTAAATATAATCAGTGTATAATCAGCTGGCCATGAGTCAAATGTTCAGCCCCTCTGCAACCAACTGGTTGTTGTAACTACTTGCAAATGATTCACAGCACAAAAATTCAGCATAATCACTGTTAAAGAGATAATTTTTCCTTGTTGCAAGACAGTTGCTGTTCTGTTTACACTAGTGTGAGTGGAACATAACATGTGACTATGTCCTGGAACTCTTCACCGAGTCCTCCCCCCGTGTTTGGAACTGAGCCACACATGTTTCTGGTCCTCAGTAACACTGGTATTTTTATGAAAACTAAATAGCATAAATTAACTGAACTCAGTGCCAGAAAAAGGGAAGGAACGTGATGCAAACAAGGATGTCTTTTGTTTTACAGGCAGCCAAAATGCTTTTTACAGAACTGACTCTACCTCAAAAAGCACCTATTAATGGGACTCAGACAGACTTCAAGTGTGTTACAATATGTCTGAATATTACAGGGAGTGCAGAATTATTAGGCAAATGAGTATTTTGTCCACATCATCCTCTTCATGCATGTTGTCTTACTCCAAGCTGTATAAGCTCAAAAGCCTACTACCAATTAAGCATATTAGGTGATGTGCATCTCTGTAATGAGAAGGGGTGTGGTCTAATGACATCAACACCCTATATCAGGTGTGCATAATTATTAGGCAACGTCCTTTCCTTTGGCAAAATGGGTCAAAAGAAGGACTTGACAGGCTCAGAAAAGTCAAAAATAGTGAGATATCTTGCAGAGGGATGCAGCAGTCTCAAAATTGCAAAGCTTCTGAAGCGTGATCATCGAACAATCAAGCGTTTCATTGTGTGGATGCCGTAGGCATCCACTCAATAGTGTGGATGCCTACGGCATCCACACTATTGACTAACTATTCACTTTAGCTAAAGTGAATAGTTAGTCTAATTCATTAGTGCAGCATTACTGTCATGTCCCTTTTTCAGTATAACTCAATACATGAAGTTCGAGAACAATTTATCAGTGATCACCACACTCAAGAGTTATGTTGTAAAATCCTTCATTATGTCAAAGATATGACAATATGGAACAGTTACCAATCAGAAGGAGGATTAAGATAAAGTAATCCATCCCCCAAATCATTACACATACCTCAACATATGCATATGTTGAGGTATGAAACATATGCATATGTTGAGGTATGTGTAATGAGTTCGTTGTATTTACCAGTTCCCTAAGGAAAGTTTCTCATTGAATGTCCCCATTTAGGTTAAAGCGGAGTGTATTTGTGTTAGAAACGTCCCCAAAAGTCATAAGTATATGGCATTCTAATGACTATAGTTGGATATGCTTTGGGATTTTTTAAAAGATGTTATCATGTTCCCTTTTTCTGTATAAATCTACCTATAAAGTCAACAAACAATTTATCAGTAATCACCTCACTCAAGTAAGGGTTATTGTTGTAAAATCCTTCATTATGTCTAAGATTTGAAAATATGGAACAAATACCAATCAGAATGAGGACTAAGATAAAGCAATCCATCCCCCAAATCATTACACATATCTTAATATATGCAGATGTTTAATAATCAGAGTTCATTGTATTAACCAGTTCCCTAACGAAAGTTTCCCATTGAATGTCCCCATTTAGGTTAAAGCGGAGTGTATTTGTGTTAAAAACGTCCCCAAAAGTCATAAGCATATGGCATACTAATGACTATAGTTGGATATGCTTTGTATTTTTTTTAAAAAATACTATCATGTCCCCTTTTCAGTATAAATCTATTCATGAAGTCTGTAAACAATTTATCAATGATCCCCACAGTCAAGCAAGGGTTATGTAAAAAAAAAAAACCCCTTCATTATGTCTAAGATTTAAAAATACAGAACAAATACCAATCAGAATGAGGACTAAGATTAAGAAATCAATCCGAAAAGTAGTTACACACACCTTAACATATGCGTGTGTTTAATAATCAGAGTTCATTGTATTAACCAGTTCCCTAACGAAAGTTTCCCATTGAATGTCCCCATTTAGGTTAAAGAGGAGTGTATTTGTGTTAGAAACATCCCCAAAAGTCATAAGTATATGGCATACCTATGACTATAGTCGGATATGTTTTTGTATTGTTTTTTAAAAATAGTGTCATGTCCCTTTTTCAGTATAACTCTATACATGAAGTTCGAGAACAATTTATCAGTGATCACCACACTCAAGAGTTATGTTGTAAAATCCGTCATTATGTCAAAGATATGAAAATATGGAACAAATACCAATCAGAAGGAGGATTAAGATAAAGTAATCCATCCCCCAAATCATTACACATACCTCAACATATGCATATGTTGAGGTATGTGTAATGAGTTCGTTGTATTTACCAGTTCCCTAAGGAAAGTTTCTCATTGAATGTCCCCATTTAGGTTAAAGAGGAGTGTATTTGTGTTAGAAACGTCCCCAAAAGTCATAAGTATATGGCATTCTAATGACTATAGTTGGATATGCTTTGGGATTTTTTAAAAGATGTTATCATGTTCCCCTTTTCTGTATAAATCTACCTATAAAGTCAACAAACAATTTATCAGTGATCACCTCACTCAAGTAAGGGTTATTGTTGTAAAATCCTTCATTATGTCTAAGATTTGAAAATATGGAACAAATACCAATCAGAATGAGGACTAAGATAAAGCAATCCATCCCCCAAATCATTACACATATCTTAATATATGCAGATGTTTAATAATCAGAGTTCATTGTATTAACCAGTTCCCTAACGAAAGTTTCCCATTGAATGTCCCCATTTAGGTTAAAGCGGAGTGTATTTGTGTTAGAAACGTCCCCAAAAGTCATAAGCATATGGCATACTAATGACTATAGTTGGATATGTTGCGGGATTTTTTTTCTAAAAATAGTATCATGTCCCTTTTTTCAGTATAAATCTATCCATGAAGTCTGTAAACAATTTATCAATGATCCCCACACTCAAGCAAGGGTTATGTTAAAAAAAAAACCCTTCATTATGTCTAAGATTTAAAAATACAGAACAAATACCAATCAGAATGAGGACTAAGATAAAGAAATCAATCCGAAAAGTAGTTACACATACCTTAACATATGCATGTGTTTAATGATCAGAGTGCATTGTATTAACCAGTTCCCTAAGGAAAGTTTCCCACTGAATGTACCCATTTAGGTTAAAGAGGAGTGTATTTGTTAGAAATATCCCCAAAAGTCATAAATATACTGTACGGCATACCTGTGACTATAGTCAGATATGTTTTTGTATTGTTTTTTACAAATAGTGTCATGTCCCTTTTTCAGTATAACTCAATACATGAAGTTCGAGAACAATTTATCAGTGATCACCACACTCAAGAGTTATGTTGTAAAATCCTTCATTATGTCAAAGATATGAAAATATGGAACAGTTACCAATCAGAATGAGGACTAAGATAAAGCAATCCATCCCCCAAATCATTACACATATCTTAATATATGCAGATGTTTAATAATCCGAGTTCATTGTATTATCCAGTTCCCTAATCAAAGTTTCCCATTGAATGTCCCCATTTAGGTTAAAGAGGAGTGTATTTGTGTTAGAAACATCCCCAAAAGTCATAAGTATATGGCATACCTATGACTATAGTCGGATATGTTTTTGTATTGTTTTTTAAAAATAGTGTCATGTCCCTTTTTCAGTATAACTCCATACATGAAGTTCGACAACAATTTATCAGGGATCACCACACTCAAGAGTTATGTTGTAAAATCCTTCATTATGTCAAAGATATGAAAATATGGAACAAATACCAATCAGAAGGAGGATTAAGATAAAGTAATCCATCCCCCAAATCATTACACATACCTCAACATATGCATATATTTACCAGTTCCCTAAGGAAAGTTTCTCATTGAATGTCCCCATTTAGGTTAAAGCGGAGTGTATTTGTGTTAGAAACGTCCCCAAAAGTCATAAGTATATGGCATTCTAATGACTATAGTTGGATATGCTTTGCATTTTTTTTTTTTTTTTAATGGTATCATGTCCCTATTTTCTGTATAAATCTATGCATGAAGTCGGAGAACAATTTATCAATGATTCCCACACTCAAGCAAGGGTTATGTTGTAAAATCCTTCATTATGTCTAAGATTTGAAAATATGGAACAAATACCAATCAGAATGAGGACTAAGATACAGCAATCCATCCTTCAGATCATTACACATACTTTAACACAGGGGTCCCCAATCCCAGTCCACGAGGGCCGGTGTCCCTGCAGGTTTTAGATGTGTCCTTGATCCATCACAGCTGATTTAAATGGATAAATTACCATCTCAACATGTCTTGAATTGTGATTCAGGTGTGTTGACCCAGGGTGAGATCTAAAACCTGCAGGGACACCGGCCCTCGTGGACTGGGATTGGGGACCCATGCTTTAACATGAGCAAATATTTAATAATCAGAGTTCATTGTGTTTACCAGTTCCCTAAGGAAAGTTTCCCATTGAATGTCCCCATTTAGGTTAAAGCGGAGTGTATTTGTGTTAACAACGTCCCCAAAAGTCATAAGTATATGGCATACTAATGACTATAGTTGGATATTTTTCATAATTTTTTTCTAAAAATAGTATCATGTTCTTTTTCAGTATAAATCTATCCATGAAGTCTGTAAACAATTTATCAATGATCCCCACACTCAAGGGTTATGTTAAAAAAAAAAAACCTTCACTATGTCTAAGATCTAAAAATACGGAACAAATACCAATCAGAATGAGGACTAAGATAAAGAAATCCATCCGAAAAGTAGTTACACATACCTTAACATATGCAGATGTTTAATAATCAGAGTTTATTGTATTAACCAGTTCCCTAAGGAAAGTTTCCCATTGAATGTCCCCATTTACGTTAAAGCGGAGTGTTTTTGTGTTAGAAACGTCCCCAAAAGTCATAAGAGTCAGGTATACCAATAACTATTGTTGCATATGTTTTTGCAATTTTTAAATGGAGGTATATTTCTGTATTTAGTATTAATCTACCCTTGAGATCAGTGACAAAACCGTTAATGGTCACTGATCGTTAATGACGATCAGTTAATGATCACTGTACTCTGGTACTATATCAATTCAATTTCATTTATGTATATCCTTTTGATTGTCCTCATTCAGGTTAATGCAGTGCATTTTTGTTAGAAATGTCCCCGGAAGTCATAAGAGTCATCTTCTTTGGCAGTTTTTAATTGTCTCTTGTCTATTTGTTATTCATGTTAAATCTACTCGTAACGTCAGTGAAAACTAAAATTAAGATATCCATTCTAAAATCGTACAGCTTGTCTTATCACTCACAGATCTTTAATACTGTACTCATTGTTGCCCTGATGTAAAGGATATTTTGATTGCTTCTAATGTAGGTTAAAGTAGTGTGTTTATTAATAATTAAATTAAATCTTTTATGATAGGTTTGGATAGTTTCTGAAAATCAAATGAACTCTTGGTAATTGTGTTCAAATTATCTGTGTTAACAATTCATAGGTGAAATTAGAAATTTCTTTTAGTTTAAATAGAATATAAAAACTAGTTTAACTGTCTAATGTTTGCCTATTTAACTTATGTTTATCTACTCAAGACTAACCAAGCTGAAGCAGCATCATGAGAAATGCCTGAAATGTAAAAAAAAAATTGATCTGCAAAATCCAGATTCCTCAAGCAATGAGATTGAGTCTCTTCTGTCAGGTATGGAGCCAACAAAAACACAATAGAATAAGAAAACGGATCAAGATGAAGACAGGGGACCAGGGACTTCTTCCCAGTGAACATATTTGGAAGCAAAGTTCTTGCCTTACAATTTGCTGGTAACAAACACTCAATAGTACAGATGATTTTTTTTATCCAAGTTTCTCTGCATTAATGATGTGCATATAAACTCCCAAAACAACACAGTAGTAAAAAATGCAGTCAAAAATTTAAATTGTTCTGTGGCCGAGACATTGGACATAGTTTTGATTTCTTCAAGATAAATAGAGACCTTAATTATTGTTTAGATTATTGTTAGATTGGGTAGTTAACATTACATTGTACTTTGAAGGAATTGCCTTTAAGGGAATTAATATCCCCAAAACTGACATAAAATAACTTGTGTATGTGTGTATTGCTGAAGACCCAAAAGGGAAGTATGGTCCCCAAAACTGACATAAAATAACTTGTGTATGTGTGTATTGCTGAAGACCCCGAATGGAAGTAAGGTCCCCAAAAGTGGCATAAAATAGTTTGTGTATGTGTGTGTGTCGCCGAAGACCCCAAATGGAAGTAAGGTCCCCAAAAGTGGCATAATATAGTTTTTTTTATCTGTGTATCGCTGAAGACCCCAAAGGGGACATTAAAAACATTCCCAGTCCCCAATGGGAAGGTAAAAATACTGTCTGGACAAAAGTTGCTTAAAATGAAAATCTCAAGTGATTTTTTATTTCTGTGGTCTTGGGGGAGTAAAACTGAGTTGCCAGCTTGCTTCTAAACCATACAGAAAGTGGTGTCCCCAAAGGGGGGGAGTTAAGATATGCGACCCCAAACGGGACTTAAGCTTGTATGTGTGTGTGTGTGAGAGAGAGAGGGAGAGAGAGAGAGAGAGACCCTGTTTAGGGCAGCATCTCATTGTTGGAAAAAAATATAATATATTCAGACTGGTTGACTGGCATAGACCCTCCGTGTGTCTCTCTCTCTGTGCATTTGTGTATACATATTTGATTTTGTGTGTATCTATTGGCTGTTCCTTCTTGTTTTTTAAATTTATTTTTATTTCTTCATTTTTTTTCACAGGTGAACAACAATTAGTTTTGAGGGAACTTAACCATCTTCCGTTTTTTTTTTCAGCTTGTCATCTTACTTTTCCAGTATTTTCACTTAAGTTATTACTATTCTGCTCAATCATAGTATTTGTTCTAAATCATTGTTGTTATGCTATATTGTAGTATTTCTGCTAAATCATACTATTTCTACTATATTATATTTTTCTTTCTAAATATAGCATTTCTGCAAAGTTTTTACAATTTCTGCAACTTTTCAGCTTTTTCAGCTAGTTTTTGCAGACAGCTTCAGCTTTAAAGCATCCACACTGCATTTTCGCAGGAAATGCAAATTTTTCTAGTTCTTTATTATTCTGCTAGTTGCTTCCGTACGTTTTTTGGACGTTAACTACTCCCTCAGTTTTCAGCCGATTTTCTCAGTTCAAATCTTAAAACATTCTGCTCTTTCTGCTAATGGGTGCTATGACTTTTGGTGCTCATAACTTCTATACTTTTTGAGATATTAAATTTTTTTTGCAATATTTTTTCCTCATTTCTGCCATATTATCATTGGCCTCACTGATATTCCTTGCCGGCTTGACCTGTGTTTTAGCTCAGTGAGATGAGCGTCCGTTCTCAGACTGGGAGGCCCGGGTTCAAATCCCGCTTATGGCAACATTTCTTTCAGTTAACACTTAACCTTTTTTAACTCTTTTCAACACAAATTTAAGCTTTTTCACCCCTTTTCATCACATTTTTCAGTTTTTTCACCACTTTTCAGCACAAATACCAGCTTTTTCAGCTGTTTTCAGCAAAACCCTCTTTTTAGCAGAAATTCTTCTGATTGAACTCTTTTCAGCAGAAATTCTTCTGATTAACCTCTTTTAGGCAGAATTCTGCTCATTCAACTCTTTTCAGCAGAAATTCTGCTCATTCAACTCTTTTCTGCAAAGTCTTCAGCCTTTTCAACTCTTATCAGCACAATACTCAGCCTCTTCTGCTCATTTCAGCACAATTGTCAGTTTCTCCACCTCTTCTTTGTGAGAAAGAGTGTGGCGCAGTGAGATGAGTACCAGCCTTGAGTACCAGAAGGGCCAGGTTTGAATCCTGCTCAGGGCAACATTTTTTTGTTTTGTTTTTTCAACTTTTACAGCTTTTTTCAGCAGACATCTTCAGCGTTAAGGCATCCACACAGCATTTTCGCAGGAAATGCAAATTTTTCTAGTTCAAAATAGTCAACAGGGTCGCAAGAAGCGTGTGGAAAAACCAAGGCGCAAAATAACTGCCCATGAACAGAGAAAAGTCAAGCGTGCAGCTGCCAAGATGCCACTTGCCACCAGTTTGGCCATATTTCAGACCTGCAACATCACTGGAGTGCCCAAGAGCACAAGGTGTGCAATACTCAGAGACATGGCCAAGGTAAGAAAGGCTGAAAGACGACCACCACTGAACAAGACACACAAGCTGAAACGTCAAGACTGGGCCAAGAAATATCTCAAGACTGATTATTTCTAAGGTTTTGTGGACTGATGAAATGAGAGTGAGTCTTGATGGGCCAGATGGATGGGCCCGTGGCTTGATTGGTAAAGGGCAGAGAGTACTGGTTTGGGCTGGTATCATCAAAGATGAGCTTGTGGGGCCTTTTCGGGTTGAGGATGGAGTCAAGCTCAACTCCCAGTCCTACTGCCAGTTTCTGGAAGACACCTTCTTCAAGCAGTGGTACAGGAAGAAGTCTGCATCCTTCAAGGAAAACATGATTTTCATGCAGGACAATGCTCCATCACATGCGTCCAAGTACTCCACAGTGTGGCTGGCAAGAAAGGGTATAAAAGAAGAAAAACTAATGACATGGCCACCTTGTTCACCTGATCTGAACCCCACTGAGAACCTGTGGTCCATCATCAAATGTGAGATTTACAAGGAGGGAAAACAGTACACCTCTCTGAACAGTGTCTGGGAGGCTGTGGTTGCTGCTGCACGCAATGTTGATGGTGAACAGATCAAAACACTGACAGAATCCATGGATGGCAGGCTTTTGAGTGTCCTTGCAAAGAAAGGTGGCTATATTGGTCGCTGATTTGTTTTTGTTTTGTTTTTGAATGTCAGAAATGTATATTTGTGAATGTGGAGATGTTATATTGGTTTCACTGGTGAAAATAAATAATTGAAATGGGTATATATATTTTTTTGTTAAGTTGCCTAATAATTATGCACAGTAATAGTCACCTGCACACACAGATATCCCCCTAAAATAGCTAAAACTAAAAACAAACTAAAAACTACTTCCAAAAACATTCAGGTTTGATATTAATGAGATTTTTGGGTTCATCTCTTTGCTCTTAAATGCTTTGCTTCTTATATATATATATATATATATATATATATATATATATATTTATATCGACTCCTGACCAGGGTGTCTGTATCCAGTAAGGGTCCTTAGGCTAGACTCTCCATGCTAACCAAGCCTACCTCGGATATGAGCAAGAGGCAGAAAACTAGAAAACCATACAAGCCATACAAGCTCGGATGTCACATGTATTAGCAAGGTCCACGTCAGGTGTTGAGAAACCAGAACGCACTAATGAGAAGTGTGAGAAGTGGGCTACTGGCACAAGAAGGCACAGGTGGGCAAGAGATGAGAACAGGGCACTATTGGAATGCTACTACTCAAGTAACCCCAGCAGAAGGGGTTACATACTGTAAATAGGATGTGGGACAGATGGACTCTTCGATACCCAGCATCCAGATTGATGGCGAAACAACTAGTAGCTCAGTGTTCTAACATTCGGAAGAAGGAACTGCTCTCATGGCTAGAGATTGATGAGGTACAACAAAAATGCTACTGCAAAGCAGGCACGTGCAGAGGGGGGGCTAGAGGTGCTTGAGCACCCGCCCCTTTCCTGATGGGTGCCCAAAGTGCCCTTTTGTTGAGGCAACTTTTTTTTTTTAAATTATTGTTTTTTTTTTATGTGTGTGTGCGTGCGCAGTCCTGTCTGTGCCCCTCAACAATAATATTTAACTATTAATCACAGTTTTGCTAAATAAAAGGATCTGGCTTGCATCAGTCACATGATCACATTTAACCAATGATCGCCCTTGATGGCAGAACGCGCTGGTTGCGAGCTGGGAACGAGCTCACAAAGAGCACGTGCATTTTTTGTAGTCCGGAGCTGTAGGAGAAACACAAGTTAACTCAGAGACACAGACTGATGTGACAAAACCAGTAAGTACGTGTACAGCGTACACTGTAGTGTATAGCACCCAGGAGTATTAGCTTATTACGTACATGTTGGTAAGCTGTCTTGTTGCAACTGACGAACTGAAACAAACGAGCGTGCTGTGTGTGCAACAGCGCGACAAACATTACCTGTCCTTTTATTAACTGCACAAGTAGTGCTGGTCATAGCTGCTGGCTACCTGTGTAAGGCTGTCATGGGTCTGTAGCTCTGTCACCGTTTTAGGGAACATATTTAGTTTTAAAGTATTTAGAACATATTCAGTTTTAAAGTAAGTTTCCGGGCTTTTCCTGCCTTTCTGGAGGGATTATATTTCACTAAAAAACGATCTAATATGCATGTCCACATAATTGTGCATTATCATAATTATAATATATTAAAAAACACACACTGTATTTTAAAGAACATACATTAAGAAGCAGATTATATTAGATTTATATTTTAAATAAGACAAAATTTGGATTTTACAGCAGTAAAATTATTGTATCTCTACAGTTTAAAAATGTAATAAGCTTTGCCCCTGCACAAAGTGGATAGTGAAACAAATGGAATCATCATAAATACATTATTTCATATTTATTAATTCCCCCTCCTCATTGCTTTATTATTGTAGCTCTAGTAATAAATAATAATGTAAGGATTCTGGATCAGCTCCATGATGCCCTTAGTATATACAGTATTCTGAAGAAGGTCTAAAATGTCACTGTGTGTGCGTGCATATGTGTGTTTTATTTAGATGGATTTTTAAAAAAAAATATTACTCATGATATAACATTGTCCAGACATGGCTGGTAAGGACATGAGGAGGAAACAGTAGGAGCTGTGTGAGGCTACTAAAGGCAGTGCTATAACATTTTTCTGTCATCATTTTATTATAGATTAAGTGCAAGAGTTGTTAGGTGTGGATAATTAGATTATAGTTTATTGCAATAGCAAGTTTTGCCTTGTTCTCAGATGGACAGCAAGTGGAGAGTGATATATGAAAAGATGGGATGGAAGGAAGAAGAGAAGCAAAGAGTAATTCACAGGCAGAGCCTAAATTATTTCTCACAGTTTTTTGTTGCCTTATGGTTCCAAGCGCTGTCACCAATCTTTGCATATTGTTATTATCTCATGATACTTGTTTAATCAGCTACCATCTCTCCTATGGACTTTTTAATGTCTACAGTCTCAGATCAACACAGCCCTGCCCTCCAGCACTATCCACAGCAACCCCTCAACAGTAACATTGTACCCATCAGGTAAAACATCGGCTACGTTTGCTTTGCATTGTTGCCCATATTAGATTCTTGATGAATGTGTGTTGTTGCTATTCAACCTGGTTCAATGTGCCCCTTTTTAACTTTGAGCACCCGCCCCTTTAAACCTCTCTGCACGGCCCTGCTGCAAAGGCCAGGAAGACATGTTAGACCATGTACTTATTGAATACCTCAGGCAGCAGAAACTCAACAAAGAGGAGCAAGAGGAGGAGCGATCATGGAAAGACAGGCCCCTGCATGTTATGTACCACCGACAGATAGACGAAGTGGCTGACATCCAGAAATCCTACCAGTGGCTGGACAAAGCTGGACTGAAAGACAGCACAGAGGCAATAATCAGGCAGCACAGGAACAAACCCTGAGCACAAGATCCACAGAGGCTAGGGTCTATCACACCAGGCAAGACCCCAGGTGCAGGCTGTCCCCCTGAAATAATCCAGCACATAACACTGGGGTGCAAAATGCTAGCAGGCAAGGCATACATCGAACACCATAACCAAGTGGCGGACATAGTATACAGAAACATCTGTACCGAATATGGCCTGGGGGCCCGGAGGTCAAAATGGGAGATGCCCCCCAGGGTGGTGGAGAATGACCAAGCTAAGATCCTGTGGGACTTCCAGACACAGACGGACAAAATGGTGGTGGTTAACCAACTGGATATAGTGGTGGTAGACAAGCAGAAGAAGACAGCTGTAGTGATCGATGTAGCGGTCCTGAATAACAGCAACACCAGGAAGAAGGAACACGAGAAGCTTGAGAAATACCAACAGTGGTCCTAGTGGTAATCAGAGCACTAGGTCCCAAGCTAGGCAAGTGGCTTCAGCAGATCTCAGGAACAACATCGGAGATCTCTGTCCAGAAGAGCGCAGTCCTAAGAACAGCTAAGATACTGTGCAGGACACTCAAGCTCTCAGGCCTCTGGCAGAGGACCCAAGCCTGAAGGGTCATGAAGCCGAAGCCGAGTCATTATAACTGTAAAATGAACGAAGCCATGTTAGAGGGCCTTATTAGAATGTCTGCTGGATACCGAGGTATCCTAGGACTGGGTGTCCATGAGGCACCTAGGTGAGGTGTTTAATGGGACAGAACTTCCATCCATAGACAGCATTGTTGCATCATATGAACACCTGCCAATTAGTGCTAGGCAACAAAATAATAAAGTGAGTAAATAGTAAAATGAGCATTGATTTCTTGGATATGCTGGTAGTATAATTAACCACCCAGCTGACCTGTTAATAAAGTTCCATACCCGTAATAAAAATTCAGTTGAACTACAGATTTATTGTAATCTCTTATTCAATCTTCCTGTTTTACCTGCAGCCTCCAGTGGACATGAGCTATGTTGACAGTGAGTTTCTCTTTGTTACCACACAAAATGGAAACATTTGGAAATTTGTGATGCAAGAGCAGGAAAGAAAATAAATATTTGAGGAGGGAGCAAAAATGTATTACTCTTTGTGCTACTCAAATAATTTTATGAATAGCAGTGAAAAAAACATCTTTTATAAAACACATTTTGAAATTGACAGCAGATACTTTCTACCTCATTATTACTTATCTATCCAGCTCCAATTTTTGGGGTGGAAAAAAAAAAGAAAACTTAAGAAAAAATCTTTTAATTCACTGACAGTTTTCCAGATTTAACTTGGCCTTCAACTTTAAAAGATTCTTACAATACACTGCATAATAAACTGCACACTATCTTCCCATTCTTTTTTTGCTCCTCTGTTCCCATGCATCATTCCCCAGTCACCTGGAGAGTCCTAACAGCAATTAAACCTCACTTGCATGCCACGGTTGGGGATCTGCAGTCAAAGAGAGAGGGAGAGAGACAGAGATGTGTTTTAACACATAAAAGAATCTAATAGAAAGCAGGGTAAAGGAAATAAAACACAATGTGGAAAAGCATGCACCATACTCAAAGAGAAAAGAAGACAAAGAAAATGAATAAGAACATAAACATTCTCTCACCTTTGTTTCTTCCCCCTTCTATCTCATATATAAATGTGATGGTTCCTCTCCCCATACAAAACCCCATAGGCAATTTAAAGAAAGTAGGCCAAAATGAAATATGACTGCAATATAAAAACAACATTTCAGACACACAGCAGCCTGATAAGACCCTTTTGTGTGTACATGTGTGCACATGAGGTAGTCAGAAAGACAGAGTGAGTGAGTGTGGGGTAGGTATGAGTGCACTGGGACACTAAATGGGTCGCAAGGCATTTGAGTGTTTTATTAAGATTGAATTGAAAGTAGGATTTCAAATGAAATTTTACACCATTGAAATGGCTCTACAATCTATCATCCTGTTTTTTATTCTTTCTCACCCTCACGTACACAAGCCCACACACAAACAGGCGCAGAGGACTCTAGACCAAAGGCTACCCCGCAGTCATGCTGCATTTACAGTTTTGTAACCTTTTAGCCACCAGCATACTGTAGCATAAATAGGCTAAATCCCTTGTAATCTGTTTGTGACAGGCATGAGGACCTTGTTGACTTACACCAAAGAGTGAAGCCTGACCCAAATATGGATGTGGGCATTAGCCAAGATTATGACCCATTACTAAGTATCACTATGTCATGCATGAGTGCAAGCAGACCAAAAAGTCTCTTTTAGAGGAATGGACATAGCATCATCAAGTGTTTGCAGTCAATGAATTTACCTCCCCTCTGTCAGAAATATAATATCAAAAATTGATCTAGAGTTACATCAGTAAAATGGAAACTAATCTCCACTTAATATGCTGTTTTCACTGGCATTATAAATTTTTTTTTACCACAACCACAAGCAGCTGTTGCAGAGCGCAACTTGCACAATAAAAAATTATATTGAATGGGTAACGAGTAGCTGAAATACGATCAGAAAGGCCTAAGTATGTTGGCGCTGGGATTGAAATGTGATGGTTTTCCCAGAAACAGTTATTATTATGTGCAGACATGTATTTGTGTAGACTTGAGATCAGAGTTGTTGGTTTTTAAGCCTGCACGATCATTAAACCCTGAAATTAGACAAGTTCAAACAAATAATTAAAAGGGCAAAATTGACATTCTTGACATTCATGCTTCTGACCACGATGCCACTGATATACACAACACCTGTTTAAAGAAAAAATGCTTGACGATCGATGCTACCTTTTCCTTAGAAAACCAATGCACGTCACTCCCATTTTGATTTTTGTTTTATTTGTGGTTACTATTTGGTTTTGTTTAGGTAACAAAATATTTTTAGGTGAAGAAAAAAGCACAAATTGAACAAAGCGGCCTCATCTCATTGTATTACCACCACCACATTTGGTGGTTGTTGATATGATCTTTTTATGAAATGCTGTCTTGGTTTTATGCCAGATGTAACAAGACACAAACCTTTCAAAAAGTACACTTTTTGTCTTGTCAGTCCACAGAGTATTTTCCCCCAAGTCCTGGGGATAATCAAGATGATTTCTGGCAAATGTGACATGAGGCTTTGTGTTCTTTTTGGTAATCATTGGGTTATGTCTTGAAATCTCCCATAGATGCAATTTTGCCTGTTCTTTTCTTATTGTTGAATCATGAACCCTAACCTTAACTGCAAGGCAAGTGAGGTCTGCAGTTCTTTAGATTTTTGTTGATGCACTCTTGGAGAAATTATGGGCCAGTCACACCTGGGGAGTTTCACCACTGTTCCAAGGTTTTTCCATTGGTAGATAATAGCTCTCAACGTGGAGTCGCTAAGCCAAAGAAATGACTTTGTAACTCTTTCTGGACTAAGAGATGTCAATGACTTTGTTTCTCATGTGTTTCTTTAAATCATGGCATCATGTGTTATATTATTAGTATTATTATTGGTGGTAGTGATTTTGGTACGATTGTTAATTTGATTACGGTTCAAGTATTAAAAATTTCAACTGATATTTTTTTGGACCGGTTCAGTTTACGTTAATGATCTTTTTATTAGAGGGCTCCTATTTACTTTCCAGTTTATAGGAGGATTATCACCATTTGTAGAGTGGTGATAATGAAAGAAACATTTGTTCTGTTTCGAAATTCTCATATTTCAAGGTTGTACAGTTTAACCTCATAGTTTAATATGGTATTATTAGGCTTGGACTCCCTCCTGAGTTAAGCTTAAATTATCTGGACTGCTTAAACATTTTTCCCCATAAGTTAAAAGAGCTCGAGTTTACAATATTCATGTCCATGTCTATTATTTATTCTGTCGCCGACTAAAATCCTTTAAAATAAAAAAAATTAAAAATTTTGAGGGACAAATTTTCTTTTATGGAGCACTGCCACACTGAGCACCACTGCTGATTTTGCACAGATTTCACCTCCTCTGCAGGATCTGCAAGACACAGCAGCCTAACAAACAGACAGATAGGAAGGTAAGGTGCAGAGGGTCGTCACAATCACCAAGTGCAAGAGTAAAGAACCTCAGCTCCACTTTGAATATTTCAGTACACATGTGGACACACATGCTTGCGCGCGCACACACACAGCTCAAATTCAAATAAAACAGAAACAGATACAGAGAGCATGGCATAAACTAATATCCTTCTCTATGACACTGTGATTGGATATTATTATTATATCTCTTTGCTCCAAGCTTTCACACAGAAATGAATTTAATAGGGTTTTTTCTGTTTCTTTTTAATTTTCATTTATTTATTTATTTAATTTTTTGCTGCTTATCCCTGGCTTCATAACAGAAGACTGACATTAAAGGGGCACGGCTGAAATTAACTTGTGTGTTTGAGGTTGGGTGGGGTTTCCATTTCAGTCTGCAGGCTTATTTTGATGATACTGGAATGAGAGAAAGAAAACATTTACTCAAAGGGTCCTATCAAATATCTTCCATTTCTTCCTTTACACACCTATGTCAAGGGGGCCCGGAGGCCAGTACGTGGGAGGGGACTCAAATGTGGAAACCTAATGGAACAGCGTTAAGATTTTAACAAGCTTCACTGTGAAAACAGAAACTGGAAATGACAACAAGAGGATACGCAGTGTTGAGTCTCTGACGTGGAGGCACTAGAACAGAGGGAGAGTTTGGTTAGGTTCTTAGAGTGAGGACTTAATGAGTGGAGGAGAGAGGAATACTGATTCTGTGGGCTTACTTGCAGGCAGAGGTTGTGAGGCTTTGGGGAGGGCAACCCAGTGAGCGTCCGAGAGGTGAGTGAGTGAATGCGGTTCCAACCAAGTGGGTTGCAGAAAGGTGCAGAGAATCTTGACAAGGAGACCAGCATCCAGGTAATTAAGCTGCAGGGGAGTGAAGCGGTGACTTGATGAGGAAACTGGAGACACAAGGAGACTGAGGTAAGTACAGAGCATGAACATGTAAACAAGAAGCAATGAGGCCTGGTTACCACCATGCGGCAGCTGACAAACTGGAATAGATGACTGCACTGATCGTAAATACAGCCTTGCTGAACATTGTGAGTGGATGACAGGTGAGGAACCAGGGTTTTGTCAAGAAGGTGGACGGAGCTAAACACAGGAAGGCAGTGGAAAAACACCAGATGCTCACTTGGATCCTGGTAACCTAATTCTTGATTAAATATGCATTTGTAGTGAATACTGCTGTGCTGTTTCTAAAACAAATGGTTCTGCTTCATTTTTCTGCATTTTTCTGTCACTGTCCGCATATCTATCAAACCCTCCTGCTGAGTTGTACATAACTCTAAAAAGCCAGAACTCCCATGGCTCCCTTTCTCCTAAGCTGATGTCCATGACTACAGCTGGTTGGCATACTGAAAGAGCAAGAGGCTTTAAAAGTGAGTGGTAGACTGATGGAGAGACACAAAAAGGAAACAAATCCTTGCCTAGGGTATAGGGTTGAATGTTTCCATGTCTAAAATTAACTTCAATCTTCAGTATGCACCATGATAGGGAACGCATTATTAATCAGGTTGACATACACAGATGCGGCCTGTGTCTGTGCCTCAGTCTGTTGTGCCAAGACATTGCATCAGAGTCCCAGTAAGCCTTTGTTTATTGTTAATCCAACTGCACATAACATGCTATAAATAACATGAAACCATACACACACACACACACACACACACACACACTCACACACAGGGGGCGTACACAAACATATGCTCAAACTACACACTATTAACAGTTCCAAAGGGGTTTAGATTTCTCTCTAGCTTTGACCATGGGAGTGGGAAAGAAAAGCAAAGATCCCCCCCCCCCCCCCCCCCCCCCCCCAAAAAAAAAAAAAGAAAGAAAGAAATGACAGGTATAATAAGCAGACAGCAGTGTGAGAAATAAACAAGGAACAGACACAGGAAGTGGTATAATGAGAATTAAGGAGGCTCTGCGTGACTACATAGAATGATCAAATTAAGTTTCCACGGAGTTCATTAAAAAAAATATATATATATATCCATGTCCAGAATGATAATTATCAGGGCTGGATTTCCTTCTGGGTTATGCTTGGCACCATACCTAATTCAGGTTTGTTAACAATTGCAGATATATTTGTTTTCTTTTCTTTTTTTTAAAGCAGTAACATAACAGTCATAAAAGACAATTCCTTAATTTCATTTTTAGTGCATTCAATACATCCAAGAGTTTACATTTACACAAAAATGCATTCCAGGTTTAATTATGCATTAATTTTCTTATTTACAGTTTCTTAGATCCATTTTCTGCATGCATTACTGTATTAACCTTGAGAAAGAGAGTGTTTCAGAGCAACCTTACATTATAAACCGATGTTTCTTTAGTTTTGTATATTTGTCAGTTACATTTTATTTGGGTTTCTTTTCTAGCTATTTATTTGTGTTTTGCTATTTATTCTAAATGCTGCTAGCAGGGAGTTGCTTCTAATTTTGTTGAACATCTGAAGTTTAATGACAATACAAAGATTCTGATTGTGATATAAATAAAGGGATGTGTCATTATGAAAAGAAACAGCCCATATATATATATATATATATATATACATATATTTATATATATGTGTGTGTGTGTGTGTGTGTAAATACATTGTTGTAAATCATTAATAAATAAAAAATAACAATGCTACAGC